>NW_004798832.1:7689-8792 GCF_000002075.1 Aplysia californica | reverse complement strand
TCTTGAATAGGATGGAACAAGACAGAGTTAACTACTGTGCCGATTTTAAAACTTTAGAATGCTGCTTATTGTATTTTGAACAAATGAGTTCAATATATATATATATATATATATATATATATATCAATATCTCGTAACCGTAAACTTTGAAAACTGTTGTTTCGGGTAGATGTTGACATTTTTATTCATTAATATTCAGACGTATCCATGTGAGCAGTTTTATTTTAGTTTTCTCTTTCTAATCATTTGCTCCTGATTTTCCATTGGTATATTATGTGTGTTGTTCCAGATGAAAATCTGCTCTAAAAGAGCATGTAGCAATATGTACATATTTATAGGTTAAGTGTGCTTTAGGCTAATAGACGTTGTGGTTTTTACATAGTTACCCAGTTACCCCTGGATAACGCGGATGTCATTCGAAGTACATGTAATTGAATAGAATGCCTCACTGTTGACAGTGTTAGGAACAAAACTCTCTGTGCTTGGAACGACACTGAGCGTAAACTACGCAAGTCGTCTATATTCCTTTCAAAGTAATCGCCTTAAATTATTTACAAGTAGGGTTTAGTTAGAACAAAGTTGATATCACAGCTGTGTTGTAAGCTTCCTGCCACTTGTTTATCACGTATGGGATGGATTGGACTGACATCAATTCAGATGAATCAGTTGTTTTTTGTTATTTTAAAACCATTTTTTAAAATAGGACCAGGAATGCAGATGACGTCAATCGCAGATTAACTTTCTTCAGGGTCAAACTGCAAATCACAAAAATCCATGTGTTTGTTTTTTGTGGAGAGATTATTGTGGAAGCCATGACCAATTTTTCTTCCAAATGATATTCTTCTTGCGATTAGATTTTTTCCACTTTCCTTTTATTCTGGACTTGAGATAGCTGTTTATCTGTTGACGCTGTTGTTCTCTTCAAAGCTCTACTGCTTTAAAACTGGTCAGTTTGATGAACAACTGATGTAATTTTAGCGGAGTCTCTACATCACGTGACCTTCGTCTTAGTGTATTAGAACAAAAGTTAGGGCATAACTTGAACATTTGGGAACAATAAACTTTGAGCTGATCTTGAATAGGATGGAACAAGACAGAGTTAA
>NW_004798832.1:6094-7589 GCF_000002075.1 Aplysia californica | reverse complement strand
ACACACACACACACACACACACACACAAACACACACACACACACACACACAAATACACAAACATACACTCACACAAACATACACTCACACGCATACGCACTCGCATACACGGACATAAAGACATGCAGGCACGCGTACATACTATTCACACTTACTCATGGACTTTCTATGTCTCATTTGTCTTTTATTTTAACAAGTGAAAATTACACACAGACACACGGAAACTCACACACACACTGTAACTCACACACACAACAGCAATAACAACAACAACAACAATAACCACAACAACAACAACAAAACCAAAACCAAAATCAATCTCCAACAACCAAAAGAACAAGCTTACAGTCCCGGATAAAAGACTGACAGACCGTTGATCGGTGTCTGATCTCCCGTCCAAAAGTCTGACGGGTCGATGACGGGTAGACGCAGATCTGTCTGTCGGGTACCCGGGCACGTCTGCTGTAGCATGACGGGGCTGGGGAATGGGGAAGGTATTGGGTGGGAGGAGAGAGAGAGAGAGAGAGAGAGAGAGAGAGAGAGAGAGAGAGAGAGAGAGAGAGAGAGAGAGAGAGAGAGTTGGGGGGGAGGGGGCGGGGAGGGTGACCCACAATGTTTTATTTAACACAACATCAACAGCAACAACAACAAAAACAGAAAGAGCCAGGTCGCATGACATCTTGAAAACATTTCACACATTGTCAAATTATCTTCATTGTGTTCAGTATTTCATAAACTACTTAACGAATAACTCGCCCCTCACCCAAAGAAAGGTAAACCACAGTCGAAGTTGTCTAGGACAATCATCCACATTCAAGGAGAAAAGTGGTAATCTTAGAATGGTGGTCGTCTCATACAGTGCCATTATAATGGGAAAAGAGCAAGGGGAAAAAATAGAAGTGGTCAATTGTGCCGGTGACTGTCTTTTACAAGTGACCGTTAGAGCAGGTTTGACTGTAATTTATTTACATAAATGAATACAACAAAACGAAACGTAAAAAACAGAATGCATTCTCCTCGAAAATTCTAACTTAACACCATTTAAGATTAGGAAGACAACAGGACAAATCAGTAAAGGCGGTCTCCTATAAAACGTTAGTGCCAGACTAACAGCAGATCTGTCCCTCCAAATTTGTACGGAATCTGAGATACTGTTTGCTGCTGGATCAAATATTAATACAGCTATAACGGAAAAGCCATTTGAGGTTCCAGTTCGGTACATTAAAGTTTCCTTGGTCTTTTGACAAATTAATGAATATTCTGTGTATCCTTTCGACGCGTTATTGGATTTTGCTTAGAGTATTTATACCAATGCCGGTGTTTTCTTCAACATACATGATTAAAGCTGTCCAAGGGACAAACCACAGGCTTAAAGATAAAAATGAAAGCGCA
Organism: Aplysia californica; assembly: GCF_000002075.1. Taxonomy (NCBI): domain Eukaryota; kingdom Metazoa; phylum Mollusca; class Gastropoda; order Aplysiida; family Aplysiidae; genus Aplysia; species Aplysia californica. The sequence goes on along the minus strand of NW_004798832.1, from coordinate 6,197 downwards.
AGGGGAGTAACTAAAAGGAGATGAAGAAGAATATTTGATAGTTTTGCTTACCTCCCACTACTCGAGGTTGTGTTCTTCAGTGATACTGGATTTCGGAAAGGGG
>NW_004798832.1:4141-5243 GCF_000002075.1 Aplysia californica | reverse complement strand
AGAGAGAGAGAGAGAGAGAGAGAGAGAGAGAGAGAGAGAGAGAGAGAGAGAGAGAGAGAGACCAGAGGAACGCACACCCACACAAACAGGGTGGTGAGGTTGTTGCACTCTAATAGGGGGTGCCCACATACGCGTTCGGGACAGGTCGGGTCTGGTCGGGCCACAGAATTCTACAAGTGTAGAATTCTGTGGGTCGGGCCTATCGGGTCGGGGTTTCAGTGCACACTACAGCCCCGCCGCGATTGTACTCGACGACCTGGAAGTTAAAGTAGAGAAAACTTGAATACATAAAATATGCCTGCCGTACTCTTGGACTGTGTGTGTGTGTGTGTGTGTTTGTGTGTGTGTGTGTGTGTGTGTGTGCGTGTGTGTGTGTGTGTGTTTGTGTGTGTGTTCGTGAGTGTTGCTTGCTTGCTAACTTGCTTTAGTCTACGTGTCCACCAAAATAAGGCCATTTCCAAGCCAGCCTAATGTACGAAGTTTTTGCACGGTGTAGAAGCGACTCAAAAGATCCGCGTCCACCGACATCAGACCAGCTAAACCTATTTTTAGCCCAATGTGTTATGATTACGAGGACAACAGACAGCACTGACGATTTATTTACCACTTTAAAAAGCTAAAAAGCAAAAAACTATAATTATGGGAAAAATTATTGGTAAGTTGGGAGGATGAGAAAAAAAAGGTGGGACTGGGATTCGAACCCACGCTCACAAAATAATATTTTAAGTTTCAAACGCAGACACACTGTTCACTCGGCCATCAGAACTTCCACCAGCGAAGGGTAGATTAAGCTTCATATTTACAGCACTGTTTCGGGAAAGGCAAAGAGACATAATAAATCGAGATGTAGATCTAGAATCTAGGCCTAGATCTAGTTGACCTGTAGATAAGGTCTGGAGAAAAAAAAAAATTGGCGGAAAATTGGAAGCACTAAACGTTAGAGAACGTAGATCTAGACACGTCCATAGCTAGATTCTTGGTCTAACATGGCCTATTTTTAGCCCTCCTGAGAACAAAATAATCTAGATCTAGGTCAAGGTCAAGTGCTTTGATTTAATTTTTTCTGCTGTTTTTCAGCCCAAATCTGCTATTGTACAACATA
>NW_004798832.1:0-1805 GCF_000002075.1 Aplysia californica | reverse complement strand
GGGTGGAGCAGGGGAAGTTATTCAGATATCAAAAACAGAGGGACAGAGGAAATGTAAGACATACCACAAAAGCGGAACAATTATAACAATTCTATAATATGGTTTACATGATCATTGATATAATTTTAGATTATTAAGGAGTCGGCCTGCTTCGAAACTTCCTTTGTGCCCAACCTGGTCTTAGAAGGAAACAACGTCCAAGCAGAAAGACATATATACTAGGTCTAAAAATAACCTCCACACCAGAGAATCGAATCAAGTCCTCCTCCCGTGACAGCAAAGCACCTAACCCTTATACCACAGACGCCTTTGAATAACTGGGAATAAAGTGGCAATTTTTCGACCCGTGTCTCAAAATTCCGAACTTAATACCAGCATCTTGTTTACGAAACTGAGGCAAAAACCTCTTCTTTTCGCAAACACTCTATGTTGATAATGCTATGTGCGGGGACCATCCTGTTGTGGTAAAATTCAGTTTCGTTTCGGAGACCTGATTATTATAATCAATGTTGCTCTTAACCACTTAAAAAATAGTCACTCTCGTGACGTCACGGGGCCTTTTAGCCCAGTGTTCTGGCATTCATCATGAAACGACTTTTAGAGAGTCTAAAATTAAGTTACTCCAGTCTGATGGCCCACTCCTAGGAAGTGAAGTCTAGTAGTCGACTTTGAATTTCCACACACCAAGTAATCGAGTGGAAAGGGCTGACAGTCCTGATTTTGGAGATAACCTTGTATACTGCTAGCATAATTAGAAAACCTAAGGAAGGAAACAGAGGAAGGAAGGAAGCGAGGAAAGAGGAACAGGGGGGGGGGGGGCAGCAGGTTTACACGATTAAGAGTTGAAAGGAAGGAAGGAAGGAAGAAAGGAAGGAAGGAAAAAAAAGAGTAGTAAGTTTACATAATCATAAAACAAAAAAAAGAAGTAAGTGAGAAATGAAGGAATCAATCAATCAATTAATCAATCCATGAAGGAAGGAAGAAAGAACGAAAGGAAGGAAGGACGGAAATGGCACCGGATATACATAATTATGAGACGAAAGGAAGTAAGTAAGTAGTGAATGATTGAATAAAGGAAGAAAAGATGGATGGAAGGGAGGGAGGGTGGAAAGAAAGAAGAAAGAAAGAAAGGAAGAAAACTGGATTGATCCAAACATCAACAGCGGTTGATGTTACCAGTATGAGGACACATTGATGTTTTACTGATCTCTGCCAAGTTCAAATCCGCAAAGAGTCGCTCTAAAAGCTACAAACTTTTATAGCTCTTCCCTCGTTTGATTCAGTTTTACCGGAGAAGAACTAAAGGGCGATGGGTAGACAGGGCAATAGTGGCGATAATGGGGATAATGGTGATAGCATGATGGGGCGATAGATAGGGCGATAGGTAGTAAAGACTATAAGGGCCATAGGGCTATAGAGTGGTAGCACTATAGGACAATAGGACTATGGGGTGATGGAGTCATAGGGTGATATTTTTCACGTCCACCTTTAAATTAATCTTACATTGTCAACCAATACTGTTCAGTAAGTATACGTGGTTATCTTACGTTTATGATAGCGTGGACGGGGATCTAAATGTGAACTTGAAGCATCCAAAGACAGAAATGTTAATAAAGGACGTCGGTGGCCTAGTGGTTAGGTTCTCAGACTGGCAACCGTAAGGTCGCGGGTTCGAATCCCGTCAGGGGCCCGACGTTGTGTCCTTGGGAAAGGCACTTTACCCGAATTTTCCTCACTTCACCCAGGTGGGAATGGGTACCCGGCTATAGACAGCGAAAGATCTTGTCAGTTTGTTAGTGTTTGAG
>NW_004798831.1:65378-67893 GCF_000002075.1 Aplysia californica | reverse complement strand
TCACACACACACACACACACACACAGACACACACACACTTACACAGATACACACACATACACACACACACACAAACACACTCAATCACACACATACACACACATACGTACATGCATACAGAAACCATCTCTCTTTCTCTTTCTCTGTGTCTCTCTCACCCCTCCCCACCCCCACATACACACACAAAATATACAAACACACACACAGACATACCCATACTCATACACACTCAGACGCTCTCTCTCTCTCTCTTTCTCTCATACACACACACACACACACACACACACACACACACACACACACACAAACACACACATAAACACAGACACGCACACTCGCATTATTGGTTAAATCAAACGTAAGGAACAGCCGCGCTTGTTGTTTACCCCCTCCCCCAAACCACCCCACCCCGAACCTCGGAGTTTGGGAGCCAAGAGCTAAGCGAATCAAGGTAAGACGGTATTTGAGATATCACCACCATCTTCATCTGTGTATTCCAGTGTACCTTACACCCTCTCTTATTTCAACGTCTCGCCGACCGGCGTCCCTGGTGGGTTGGTTAGCGCCTCACCGAGGCGGGCAAAAGTTTAAAGACATGAGTTCGATATTCGCCTCCAAGAAGTCTATTTGATCGAGTTCATAATATTATCATGTACAGTCGAACCTGCTCTAAGGGCCACCTGTATAAGACAGTCACCAGTACAAATGGCCACGTGTATAAGACAGTCGCCTGTATGAATGGCCACCTGTATAAGATAATAACCTGTGCAAACGGCCACCTGTACAAGATAATCACCTGTACAAACGCCACTTCCCAGTTACCCCTTGCGTATTTTTTAAACATTAAAATGACAGTGGGAGACGTCCAACTGTCTAATATGGTCACATTTCTCCTCGGCAATGGGTGACCGTCTTAGACAGTTTCCACTGTATATCCGTCTCTGTGCTAGGATTCTGCACACTTTTTATCCCTTGCAGGCTGTAAGAAACAGACAGGGTCACAGCAGATCGCCTTGTAAAGTATCGGTGCTGAAAAAACGCTCATATGTTGTTGCGACCGCCGTAAAACACGTTTTAAAAACCTATGTGTTCATGATGGCATAAAACTTGTACCGTTTACGATCACCACGCTCACTCACAACACTACTTTTATTATCACACACACACACACACACACACACACACACACACTTCTTTGTGTTCGGGCAAACTCAGTCAGTCGATATTAAACAAAAACGCTGAAGAATCCCCAAAATGTTGTTTTTCCCACTCACCAGGCTTGTCGACCGTAAATGTCTGATTAATTGACTGATTGGTTATATGTGTCTCACGCCCCCATCAACACTATACATTTGTGCCTTCTCGGGCCAACTTCGAGGGACAATCAACTAAAACGTATGTGTGCATGTATTTGTAGTAAGCTTAATTTGAAGACAAGAAGCCTCAATCCTCCTGTCTGTCAAGTGTCAGGCAACCAAGGCTCAAAGGAAAGACGTTTACACAGGAACCAAACTGCGTGTAAGAAGAACAAATTATATATTAACCCTAACACGGTAAACGTTAATTTAGACCCTTTCCCCCTTCCCCCAATTCCTTACTTTAAACTTCCTTTGCCATCGACGTCTCGGTTATCCAAAGATGGCCCGCCCCGCATAGAGTGGATATTCCGAGAGTGTGCACTTTTGTAAGTTCCGAATGGATGCCGCAAGTTTACCTTTACGTTCTATACAATAGACACTTCACATGCTAGAATATTTTTTAAAGGGCTCGAATCACACGACAATGACATCCCTCTCGTGTCCAGTTGGATTCTGGACCATGCGTCTTGTCTACCGCCACACTATACATCATTAGATGTTTTACGCCTCCATCGACATAGCTTTGAATATTTAGAAGGCAGGCTGCTTTGAACATGTCCATCAAAGCCAACACTGGCAGAGTTGGATGCAGCTTTTCAGCATATAGACCTCACTCCACCCCACCCCACCCCCTCCGAAGAAGATACATGCATAAGGTAAAATAACTCCCCTTAACGGGAATCGAAACCACTCCTTCTGCTGATAATGGCGTAAAGCCTCGCCATAACTACCCCGACGCCGGTCCACCGATATAGTCTTTGAACACAAGGGAAAATGTACATGACAAGCAGTTAAAATGCCCTTAGCCCAGTAAGTAAAATTTTTCAGAAGGGAAAAAAACTGTTTCATTCTTTTGACAATTGTACCTATTTTATATAATACTATTATTATCTTTCACCACGGTTTTTTCACCCAACATTCAGAATTTGTATTTCGACAAAATATTTCTCAAGCTCAGGCAACCAATACCACAGAATAAGAAACTGCAATGACAATCAATTCCAAAGTTTTGGGCTTCTGACGTTTGAACAGCTTGCCGAAGTTGTAGTCCTCGTACGCCGCCCCCAACCCCTCCCCTGCCCCCCTCCTCCCAGGTCCACCCTTCTTCCAGGTTTATCTAAGAACACCCGACCAGGTAAGATCCTCATACATGCTCG
>NW_004798831.1:62193-65257 GCF_000002075.1 Aplysia californica | reverse complement strand
CTCCTTTTTCCCCACCATGCACCTCCCCCCTTCCACCCCTCTCTCTCGGGCCAGGTGTGACGTATATGAAGGTCCCCGTTAGCCCCGCGAGTGTCAGGCGATATCACAAGGGGCGATAACCGACGGATTCATGGTGTGATAACGGCCGTCAGGCGTCAACATACCCAGACTGTTTAGCCCTCACTGGAGAGAGTTGAGAGTTGAGAGAGAGAGAGAGAGAGAGAGAGAGAGAGAGAGAGAGAGAGAGAGAGAGAAAGAAAGAAAGAAAGAAAGAGAGAGAGAAATGTAGATGTTTTTACGCTCCCTCCGACACAATTTAGATCAATTAGAAGGCAAGCTTCCGACCCTGCTTGTCAGGGCCAACTTGAGCTGAGCGAGGGATATTATTACATCCCAGTAGAAAGACACTCGACCAAAATATGAACCCCATTTGAGGATCGAACTCGGGAGGCCTGCTGGCGACAGTGAAGCACCCAAGAGCCGGAGAAAGAAAGAGAGAGAGAGAGAGAGAGAGAGAGAGAGAGAGAGAGAGAGAGAGAGAGAGAGAGAGAGAGAGAGAGAGAGAGAGAGAGGGAGGGAGGGAGAGGGAGGGAGGGAGAAAGAAAGATGCTTCTGCATAAGGTCATAAGGGTTTTATGAGTGCTAAGGATTCAAGTTGGTCATTTCACGTTAGTTCAAAGCACGGCTTGCTTTTGTTCCTTAAGTCAGAATTACTGAAGTTAAAAACCCACAGTAAAACTTCAGTTGTTAAAATACAACCATTTTCATTCCCGTGAGGTCCCGTGAGCAGTGTATGTCGTCTGAGATGAGGACGAGATTGAATTGAAAACAGCCATTTTCATTTTTAAAATATCCCTTTTAACATATTTTAATGAAGACCAATGGCCTTTACAAAAACTATTTATTGTCAGACTTTTGTAGTTTGCCTAATATAATTATGTTAATTCCCGTCTTTATTTTCCACCCTCCATCCGTTTCCTTCCTTTCTTTCTCCAAATTCACATATAAAACAGTGAAGCAAAAAAAACAACAACAAAAAAAAAACAGAAAAAAGAAAAAGCCCCCCCCCCCCCATAGGAAAAGCAGCAACAAAACCCAGCAACAAAAAGCAAAAACAAAACAACTGGGGGCTCTCGTGGCCTAGAGGTTAAGGTGTTGGCCTCTCATTCCGGGTTCGAATCCCGGTAGCGACCGAAAAATTTTCTTCTCTAAAATTGTCTCCTTTCACCTCCTTTCCTGCTCTCTAGCAATGTTATGTCGTCTGCTTCCGTCTCCTCTTTCTGCCCCCACCCCTTCACCTCCTTTGCCCCCTCCTCTGGGCTCCTGATTCTTTCTGCAACCTCTCTACTGCTACTCCTTGCCTGTTCTTACTGCTGTCTTTTAGCATCACCCCTGATCTTCTGGTAGGAAAGATCCACACATAGCCTTCTCTGACAAGGGCGAAAAATCTCGGAGAGCCCGTGTACAAGTTGTGCACGTTAAAGACCCTTTGGTGGTGTTAAATCGATAAAAGTAGGCTTCGCCGCCATCCGGGCAAAATTCAAAATTTCCTACCTACTGAAAATGTTAGGTGTGTCCCGCGTGGTCTCGCGCGCTCATATGACCTTATGCAGTTGTGAGCGCCGTAAAACACTTATCTACCCAAACAACCTAACAAACAGAAAAACATCAACAATAAAGTTTTGCATTTCACGAGTCATGCTCTTTTATACTTTAAGTTTTGACAACATCTACACATTTTCTACTTTGCATCCACATTTTTGTAAGGCTGTCTGTGGGTGGTTGGCGAGTAGACTGATGCGATTTGCTCCTTCTTTGTTAACAAAAATCTATCGTCTTCATCTCTTCTTACTTAAATAAAATTGTTTGCATGCTACTCTCTAGTAACACCTCTACGGCACTTATGGGACCTTCTTGTGTTGCAAGTGCAGTAAAACGCGTATTGAAACTAAAAAGGCTGCCTTGCCTGCTGGCATGAGCTGAAGGGTAAAAGTAAGCTTTAGCCTTCCATTCGGATTTTACTTGACCTAGTACGCACATCCGAAGTCCTCACCATCAGTGGGGCCACATTTTGAGTCGCCCTGACGTCATGCGAGAAAGACGCTCTTAATTTATTTCAAATGAGAGAAGGGGGGGGGGGGGTCGAATAATGAAATTGGCAACATGGATATTCGTCGTGCCCTTTAATGCAGCACCAGCCCACATTTTATTTCTTGTGGTGATGTCGCATTTGGCTAGTACGATCAATGCGATGAAAAAGAATTGTCAGTAGGGATGCGTGCACGGAAATAAAATTGTCCATCCAGTGAAGAAGGAAGATTGATACAAAGACAGCATCAGAGAGGATGTTGTCTTCCCTCGGTATGCTGTCCTTACTCTTACCAAGTTCATGATACTTGTGCATTGGTCCACATTTTATGTCTTGTTCTGATGCCACATTTGGCCAGCTGGTTAGGCCAATGTAATGGAATAATTGCTAGTTGCATGCAGTGGGTGCACGGAAATACTCCGTGTTCTGCATTCTCTGCTGTGTACCCGCCTGTCTGTTCAGGTGTTGAGTATAAGTAAGCATTCGCAGCTACATCCCTTCTCTTTCATCTTGATAAGCAATCTTGTTTTCCCTCAAGTGCTCACCAGTTCCGACGAGTGCAAAGCAAAAAATGTGCTTAAAGCTTAGACCTACCGAAAATACTTTTTCAATTGAACGTCTCTTCTGTTTTCCGGGCTGTCTTGTGGCTGGGTAAGTTCAACACTATAGATTATTCCTCTTTTTTCTAAGGGATTGGCGAGAGAGAGAGAGAGAGAGAGAGAGAGAGAGAGAGAGAGAGAGAAGGGGGGGGGGGGGGGGGGGGGGGGCGTGTTGAGGGAGGGGAGGGGATACGGAGGCTGATTTAAATCTGGAAAAGAACGACATGGTCCCATTTTCACAGGAATTCGTCACTGGTGCGTGCGCGTGGTTTTGAACAAGGGCCTTGCGTGTTCTGGAACAATCGCCCCAATGCCTGTGGATGAACAAATGAACTCCGATGTGGGTTTACACTACAAGGGGGGAAGGGGGGGGGGA
>NW_004798831.1:61222-62045 GCF_000002075.1 Aplysia californica | reverse complement strand
ATTTTCTTCTCTAAAATTGTCTCCTTTCACCTCCTTTCCTGCTCTCTAGCAATGTTATGTCGTCTGCTTCCGTCTCCTCTTTCTGCCCCCACCCCTTCACCTCCTTTGCCCCCTCCTCTGGGCTCCTGATTCTTTCTGCAACCTCTCTACTGCTACTCCTTGCCTGTTCTTACTGCTGTCTTTTAGCATCACCCCTGATCTTCTGGTAGGAAAGATCCACACATAGCCTTCTCTGACAAGGGCGAAAAATCTCGGAGGGCCCGTGTACAAGTTGCGCACGTTAAAGACCCTTTGGTGGTGTTAAATCGATAAAAGTAGGCTTCGCCGCCATCCGGGCAAAATTCAAAATTTCCTACCTACTGAAAATGTTAGGTGTGTCCCGCGTGGTCTCGCGCGCTCATATGACCTTATGCAGTTGTGAGCGCCGTAAAACACTTATCTACCCAAACAACCTAACAAACAGAAAAACATCAACAATAAAGTTTTGCATTTCAAGAGTCATGCTCTTTTATACTTTAGGTTTTGACAACATCTACACATTTTCTACTTTGCATCCACATTTTTGTAAAGGCTGTCTGTGGGTGGTTGGCGAGTAGACTGATGCGATTTGCTCCTTCTTTGTTAACAAACATCTATCGTCTTCATCTCTTCTTATTTAAATAAAATTGTTTGCATGCTACTCTCTAGTAACACCTCTACGGCACTTATGGGACCTTCTCGTGTTGCAAGTGCAGTAAAACGCGTATTGAAACTAAAAAGGCTGCCTTGCCTGCTGGCATGAGCTGAAGGGTAAAAGTAAGCTTTAGCCTTCCATTCGGATTTT
>NW_004798831.1:58867-60142 GCF_000002075.1 Aplysia californica | reverse complement strand
AAGGGCCTTGCGTGTTCTGGAACAATCGCCCCAATGTGTGGATGAACATGAACTCCGATGTGTTTACTTACATGTGTGATGTGTGTGTGTATGTTTGTATGTGTGTTAGTGTGTGTGTGTGTGTGTGTGTGTGTGTGTGTGTGTGTGTGTGTGTGTGTATCTCTGTGTTTATGTGTGCAAATACGTGTATGTTTGTGTATCTGTGTTTATGCACATGTATGTATGTTTTTAAAATTTGTGTGAGGCTTTAGAACACCTACATTAAACATTAACAAACGAACACATACACATACATACAAACGCACACACAAGTACACACATACACACTTCCTCTTCTCTACTCTACATTATACAACTTCCCCACGAGTAGCCAAACACACATACACCTGAGCTAAGAAAAAACACGGGTAAAATTAAAACTTCCCCCTTATCCCCCCCCCCCTCTCGGAACTTACCTGACCTAGTGTACGCCTACACAGCTATTGGGTCTCCACTCTCTTAGGGCCACATTTTGGGTAGTTGTGACTTCATGTGCGAAAGACAGTTTTTAAGAATGTTATATGGGATCTAATTAATTTTAAGACCCTTTCCGAGAGCTGCAAATTACACCAGCAATGTCCTAACTTTCCCGAGACGACTCGCACCTGGTCGTCCTCTTCCCCTTATTGAGTGCTCCCTGGGGTTCACAGCTCAGCTTATAATGTCGTTATCACATCACCTGTGACACTAACCCCCTCCAGCCCGACCCCACTGGAGTCCTCAACGCCACATAACACGCTCAGGTAACAGTTAACTTGGACCCCCCCCCCTCCACTTCTTTCTACCTCAGATCTTAAAAGCGTCATTCGTGTATGACGTCATGACTCCCCAAATGTTGCAGCCCCAGGGAGAGTGGGGGCCTCGGGTATAATGTGAGTAGATCTAGTACGTTTTGTTTGTTTTAGAAATAGTTTTACAGCGCTCGCAACACAGTTAGATCATATTTGTGCCGAAGATTAGAGGTATAACAAGAGAGTAACAAACATAAAAGGGGAGGAGGAGAGTTAAGGGCAATGAGTGTTTAATTAGAAAGAAGGAGCAAACTATACCAGAGCACCCAGGAACCACCAACATCTTGCAAGTTTCAAAATATGTTACATGTATATGTTGGGTCCATGTCCCAGTTAACTTTTCAACTTTTCACTCACCCGTCTCTTAACTTGCGTCGTCGAGGGGATCTGAGCGCAGAGGTTGTCGACATTTTCCATTTTTCCCAATGTCCCTCTGTCGTCCCGT
>NW_004798831.1:54194-55441 GCF_000002075.1 Aplysia californica | reverse complement strand
ATCATCATCATCATCATCATCATCATCATCATCATCATCATCATCATCATCATCATCATCAGGTAGAGAATATAATATAAAGAAGAAGTACTAAGAAGAATAAGTATAGAAATACCAACATTCCTTCAGAACGTAACGAAACTAAAACTGAACTATTTCGGCCATATCAAACGCCGTGATTCATTCGAGAAACCTGTTCCGGAAGCAAAGGTAGACGGCAAGAGGGGAAGGGGAAGACCTAACAGAAGATAACGAGTCATAGAATCCTGCCTTGGAACCAAAACAACCCACGGAGAGATTTGCAAGAGACCGAAGGGACGTCCAGTCACAGGAAAAGCTAAGAAGAAGATACTGAGACACTAGATACAATATCTTTGCTTCATGGATTTATAGTAGACGAAACATTTTTCCGATATGGAGATAGTCGATAAACATTTCCCATGTGGCAATCAAAACTATGACCTTTACCCACAAGGCCAAGAGTCTAGCCATTACAAGACATAAGCCGGTTTCCTCAGTCTACGTATAAGACTTAAGTTAAGGAATCTTTAAAAGAGTAAAACCGTAGCATTTGATGAAGGGGAGAGGAGGCGGAAGGGAGGGGGGTGGACTGTAAGGGTACCATAACAGATCCTGAGGTTTAAGTCGGTATTCCAGGTTGTACACACCTACTCACAATCACATTCACACACACACACACACACACACACACACACACACACACACACACACACACACACACACACACACACACACACACACACACTCACACACCCCGCCAAAGGAAATAATCGAAGAGTTTCAAGACGGGAGAATCCGATCACCATTCATTAAATTATGTAGACTTCCTTTTCACGAGGTGTTCCTTAAACCTTTCTTCTCGCAACCATGAATGGGCAACTTTCGACGTCGTACCTCCGCCCTGCTAGAACTAGATCCAGGACTCCCCAATACACAAAAGACACCTTTCCCTCCACAACCTTTAAAAAAAACTCTCAGGACGGTGGGATATCGACCTGCAATGATATGGCCGTCATGGTTTTACCGCCCGTGTCCTGAAACCAGAACGGGAGGAAGCAAGCCGGTTTGTCACAGGCCCGGTTTGTCACAGGCCTCGACTGTGCCAAGCATGATGGGAAGTTATCTCTGACACTCTCAAAAAGAGTAAATGATTGATTGATTGTATAAACTGAATTTTATTTTTCGGTTGTTTTCTACGAAAGAACATTCATTGTTGAAATTTCACA
>NW_004798831.1:52083-53435 GCF_000002075.1 Aplysia californica | reverse complement strand
AATATTTGGGCATGTAGAGTTATTGGTATCATCTTGTTCACTTGTCTTTATTTGAATTTTAAAAAATATCCATTTACCTTGAAAACAAGTCGAGATATTTGCGAAAGAAGGAGGTGGGGGCCACTTGTTTTCAGAGGTAAAATTAGTGAGAAAATGACCACCAAAGATTAGTTATTTCCTTAGCTTATGAGTCCTTGGTAACTGAAAATTTACATTTTTTGTGCCTTTAATCAATGTTTTTCAGAAAAACCGACACAGAAATTAGTTCTTTAATAGGCATGAAAGGTGTTGAGCCAAAAAACAAAAAATTGATAAGAATTCACAAACCTGTGGAAAAGTGCAAGTTTCTTCATTTTGATTATTTTGACGAGATCCTGATTCCACCACGCTGCCTCCCAAATAGTCTTGCGACCCGTTCGTGGTATTCTCTCCATTACCCAGCAGGCTTTGGATACACAAAAAAAGGTGACCCCGGGCTACCTTAAGTGGTTCATTGTCGTTTTACATAAAGCTTACACTGCTTTTGTTCTTACGGACAAAGCCTATCAACAAATGGTCCCTTAACCCTTTAAAAGCCCTGAAGCTCCAAAGCCCGATTACCTGAGCTCCCTAGAGTCGGCTGCCAGATTTGCTCCACTGCTCGCTTTCAGGGTGTGGAAGGGTACAGCGTCGATAATGGTTTTGTTTGGAGTAAAGAGAAACACATCGAAAGGCATACTAAGCTTATAAAGGTCATTTAATATTAATGCTGCCTTAATCTAAAACGTACTTAATGAAATAGTAAGACGGATTGACAGCCAGAAACAATAGAGGGGAAGAAAAGCTGCAGAGCCAACCAGTGTCAGCCTCCAAACCATCAGTGTCGAAAAGGGGTTAAGATGAAAGTAAATCAAGAGTTGATTATGCCTCCCAGGAGTTTACAGTTTAGTTCTAAACTCCTTGTTATGTCTGTATTTGCCCCTGCATCATGCATGCGCAACGCTACATTCTTTTCTACGGAACTCTTAGTTTGCCGTTTCGGTACACAAATCTCTATTCTGACTGCGATGATTGCAATGTAGGAAATCTCTAAAAGTAATTACAATTTATGTAAGGAACCCATTTTCTCTGACCTTACGCCCCCATTCAATTCACCCCTTTTTTCACAACGTGGGGGTGGGGGAGGGGGTGGTGGCAAGTTCTTTGGTGTATCTATTTCTATTGACCTGATCTCTACTCATTCTTTTCTTCGCATGCTCTTTATTAGTAATAACACTCAATAGCATTCGGCATTTATAAGTTATACGGCTTGACTCCACTAATTGCAAGTGCTGTAAAACTGTCACTAAAGGTGATTTTAAAAAAACAACTTC
>NW_004798831.1:48150-50552 GCF_000002075.1 Aplysia californica | reverse complement strand
CTACTTTTCTCTCTTACACGCTCACACACACATAAACACACACATAAACACACACACACACACACACACACACACACACACACACAAACAAACACACATGCACACGCACACACACGGTGCGCGCGCACAAAAACAAACAGACACGTAGACACCTTTACTCCCCCGCAGCCAAAACTAGACATGGTGAATGATGTTGTCCATAGGCAGCTCGTCAAATGGCTCTATAGCGAAAGTTAAGTGTTCTTATCCGAATTAGACTGACGTAATTCTTGAATATGATTTTCTTATTGCACTCTTGGAAATCGGCGTTAAATTGTCGAGAAAGCAGAATTGCCCATAAAGGGTAGGTGGGCTTTCTATATATATATTTTATATATATTACCTAGTAGCAACAGACAATAATAAGGTAGGACCAAATGAGGTAAATATATCCACAAAACCTGTGAAAGGAAACATGATAAATAAGACAAATTAATACTTTAAAAAAAAAAATTAAACGTAGATATCGACCAGTTACTGTGAGACTCCGTCATGCGTCACTTTTCAAAATGTCGTATTGCGGAGTCTTAGATTCTTGCATTAAGCAGTTGGTGAATAAAGCTGAAAAGTAAAAACTCCCTTGTACCTCGTCCAGCCTCCAGTTCTGCTCGGCCCGCCCCCACTCTATGGCCATCTACAAGAGCATGGACTACGGCATGACCTGGACGCCCTTCCAGTACTACTCCAACGACTGCAAGAAAATGTACACAAAGTCCCCCCACGCCAAGGTCACCAAAGCCAACGAGCAAGAGGCCAGGTGCTCGGAGACGTACAGCACCATCGACCCGTTCTCCGGGGCCAGGGTCGGCTTCTCCACCCTAGAGGGCCGGCCCTCCGCAGGGGACTTCGACAACAGCCCCGTCCTCCAGGACTGGGTCACGTTCACCGACATCAAGGTCGTGTTCAACAAGCTCAACACGTTAGGCGACGAGATAAAGGACGACGAAGGCGCCAAGAGGAGTTACTACTACTCGCTGTCCGACTTCGCCGTTGGAGGACGCTGCAAGTGCAACGGCCACGCCTCACGGTGTGTGAAGGGCGATGACGGCCGGTTAGCCTGTGAGTGCAAGCACAACACGGCCGGCCGGGATTGTGAGAAGTGCCAGAGGTTTCACTATGATCGCCCCTGGCAGAGAGCCACCAAGGGCCAGGCTAACGAGTGTGTGGGTGAGTAACACAGTCTTTTCTACGGAACATATCATTTTGTTGTTGGATTTGTGTTTCTACCACGTGCATTCATTCATTCTTTTATTCAAATAATTAATATTTTCTTTCAGGTTTATTCCTTAATTTGTTCTTTTATTCTTTCAAGGATGAATATATTCATGCATTCGATTACGACAACGATCCTGTATTTCTCTTATTTCCCACGTTCTAAAAATTACCTCCTTCCATTTGTTGGTCGATATGATCGTCGCCTCGTCTCTGTTTTAGTTTCAAGAACTCTATCATACAATGACACATAAACACACGGCAACCTACATGATACCATACATCCACGTGCTTCCAACGTCAGAGGAACAAACTTAATAGAGCAATTAAAACCCACTTACCTTGACACGATTTCACACACACACACACACACACACACACACACACACACACACACACAAAGGTATCTACAACGCACATCCAAAGCTGTGGAGGCAGCAGCATGAGCAGCGTTAGCAGCAGCGACATTATTATAGGCCTATTGCCACAGAAGTCCCGACAGCAACAACTTCTACAGCATAACAACAGCTACACCACCACTACCAACAACAACACCAACAATAGACTATCAAACCATCAAAAAGTCCAGGCAATTGAACAATGAGTTGCCAAAAAGCCTGCAGTACAGAATAAGTCCATGAGACAAAAAAGAAATCTTACTCTTGCTATTTACTGACAAACGACAGCACAGTTTGAGTACTTTATTCCTTTTCCTATTATGCCTTGTCTTACAGAAACTACCAGGTTTTTGATCTCTTTTCCTTTTTTACTAGCTTTTTATTCAAAGTTCATTTCATCGTCTCTTGCTAAGGATTATCATGTCCTTTTGCCATGTTGTTGTATGTGTGTATTTAAAATGTTTTTATAACATTAATTTTAAAGCACTTTTGATAAGTTCCGTAAGAAACACGAGCTTTTCGTTGCAAACTACGTCACAGGTGCTATCGGTGGAAACTGGAAGTTTACAGACTTCGTTTGGTCAAGAAACACGCTGCCATGTGAAGACAGGGGGCCGATTATGGTCTCTGTTACTTTATGTGATATCATTTGACACGTATGCGCTTTTCTGAATAATTGAGATTTTCTTTCGTTCCCACAGAAACACTGGAACTGAAAACTCTCATCCTGAGAAGAGCCCCCCCCCCCCTTTT
>NW_004798831.1:46517-48050 GCF_000002075.1 Aplysia californica | reverse complement strand
GCCCCCCCCCCCCTTTTCCCCCTTCCCATGCCAACCCCATTTCCTCCTTTGTCTTGAATGTTTTCATTCGCTCATTAATTCATTCATTAATTCATTCCTTCTTTCATTCATTCATTAATTCATTCATTCATTAACTCTTTCTATTCGTACATTAGTTGTTTTGTTGATTTGATCATTCATCTCGTTGCTCGTCCCTTTTGTTCCCTCATTTGTCCTTCAAGTCACTCTTCATTTTTAAAAATCGTTATCCCGTTCATTCGTAGAATCAATCTGTTCTCCTTATTCGTGTATGTCGTTCCCTTCTCCTTTCTCCATCTTACTGCTCACCGTCAGCAGCCATTGTCTCCTTCGACCAGGTTCTTTCTTTATCATATTTTCATTATAATCATAGGCCTAGTTTGAATCTAATCACATTTACAACAGTTCCTGCTCTCTCGAGAAAACTCCCATCAGTTCCCACGATCTGCTTTATCCCAGTAAGTTTTTTGGCGTTGTTTACTCCAGTACAACTTTGTTGTCTTAATCCGTTGCTGTGTTGGTCATTCATCCCACAGATAATTATTATTGTCCCATTCGCCAGCCTCACCTCCACCCCACCATAACGTACCTTTTCTTTAACTGCCTCAACAAACACTCGTGTGTCGGGAACCCCTAGTGGTGGTGGTCTGTTGAGATGACCCTTCGGTCATAACCCTGACCCCTGTGTAATGAATTGATCCCCGTGAGGTCACAGTGTTGTTGATAAATCTGACTCTGACTGTTGAAAGTCGCAGTGTCAAATGTAAACAATCAAATTATGTCTTTTATTCCGGACGAGGCGTGCACGCACCGACCAGGCACTGTTTTGCTGTGGGTGAGATAGTCTGTCAAAAGCAGCGTTTATGAAACATTTATCATTGTCTATGTAAATACCTATAACGATGTGTGTTAACACTCTGAACAGATTCATAATATGGCGATGACTTTTAAATTGCTTTTTGCACCAGTGCGTGGCTTAGAAATAAGAAGGGTTAACTGTTTAATATAAATTGATATAAACATACGGAAAACAGTTTGGGCTCGTGTGAATGTGTGTACCTGGGGGAGGGAGGGGTGCCTTTGTATACGTGTATGTATGTCGTATCTATTAAGTCAGAAATGTGTGTACCAACACAAGTTCAGCTTAGCATACGGTGCGTCTTTGTAACACGTATGCGTGTGTACATGTGCGCGTTTGTGTTTGCGTGTGTGTTTGTATACGCGTTTGCTTATCTTTGTATGTGTGTATATGTATTTGTTTTTGTGTCGTGTGTGATTTGTTGAACTCCGGTATGGTTTGCTTGTTCAACCCTTTTCTGCGCTAACTGCAGTAAACAACAGCCCATTAAGGCAAAGATAGCTCACATGTCAGGCATCAGAATGTCGACAGGCAAAACGAGTATGGACCTATCGAAATACCCTGCTTTCTCTCTCTTTCTTCCCCTTTCTCCTTTTCTGTCTCTGTCTGTCTGTCTGTCTGTCTGTCTGTCTGTCTGTCTGTCTGTCTGTCTGTCT
>NW_004798831.1:41962-44320 GCF_000002075.1 Aplysia californica | reverse complement strand
TAGATAGATAGATAGATAGATAGATAGATAGATAGATAGATAGATAGATAGATAGTGATGGCCAAAGACTATCTTTCATTATATCACAACAACAAGAACTGGGGATCGAACCAATTGCTTCAGGATGGGAAAGGCAGACTTTCTACCTTTAGACTGACGTACCCACACTAACCCAGTGACCGCGGGCCTTCGCCTCTTAGCTCGCCAGTCGTTGTTCACACCTGTGGAGTCGAGTGTTTGCTCTATAGCCTCATGGGGGACCTGGTCCTTCTGATAATGGCCTATTCCATATCTCGCTCGTGACAGATCGCTGGCGATCCGCCTCCTGAGAGCTTGGCTCGACTGTCAGCAAGTCTTACAACTTGGCGACGATTTTTGAATGTTACCAGTTTAAGTCTCAAATAGCTCGTTTTGGATTGTGTATATAAGGTGATAATTATGTGTACGTAATATACAAAAGCTCACACATACACTCATGGCCCGAGAGAGGCGCGGAAGGAGGGAGTGAATGATAGAGTATTACAGAGAATGTAGGCGAGAGTTTGAGACAGAGACAGACAGACATACATACATATATATAGATAGATAGATAGATAGATAGATAGATAGATAGATAGAGAGACGGAGAGAGAGAGAGAGAGAGAGAGAGAGAGAGAGAGAGAGAGAGAGAGAGAGAGAGAGAGAGAGAGAGAGAGAGAGAGAGAGAGATTTACCCTAATTCTCATTTGCGATGGGGGTTTTTCCACTGGGGAAAAATTCCCTTCTCGAATGTAAGATGACGTCATAAGAATCTGCGCACCCCAGCTTTGCCTTGCTGTGTCTCATTTGTCAGAATCCTGGTCCACCTGACTAAGTGACCAGCGGAGTAAGTGGCCTCTTTGCTCTCGATGTTGACTCGCGTCTGGTCAGTTACGCGCCAAATCCGAGCGGTCACGTCTGCGACATTACCTACGACACCGACTACCACTCGGCCTGCCAGCAGAAGCGAGAAGTCACGGCAGACCGACACTTTTTCTCTCGCTCCCACTTCATCGCGACACCCGCACACAGCGTGGATTAATCGAACGGAACTATTTTCTTTCATCCAGGGATTAATACGCCGGGCCTCTCCATTTGCGAGGCAATGGCGAATTTATAAAGGAAGTGTGAACTTACGAAACAGTGAACGTTGCTCTGTGGGGGACTGGAGTATTGAAGTGTCTCTGACACCTCCTTGAGACTCCGGGAGGATATTAGGAGTGCAAACAAACAGGCCGTACGACTTAGCCCCGATTGCTTTTTTGGTTGTCGGCTTCTGGCTCATTCCTCGTACAAACACTCATATACATACACGCATACGAACACGGACACAAACACATACAGTCATAGTCTCATACACTCACTCTCGCACACACCCACTCTCCTACACACTCACACACACAAACACACACACACACACACACACACACACACACACACACACACGCACATACACACACGCAAACAAAAGCGTGCGCACGCATATTCTGTATTGAATGTACATGATTCCTTGCAAGGTATACATAAACTTCTTCACAGTAGGCCTACTCTCTTCTTACCAACATACACTCAACAAATTTATAGACACTTTGGGTCGATGCATGACCTTTCCCACACATGTGCACACTTAAACCCACGTGCACACACACACACACACACACATACACACACACACACACACACACACACACATTCACGCATACATATAAGACACAAAGTCCATTCTTGGTTGATTTCTCTTTCTCTTTCACCCACAAGCATATTAATATTAATTGTATCCTTCCTCACACATAAACACATTCATATTATTTACACTTGCTCTCGAAGAATCAGACGTAGGCCCTATTCACAAACAAACAAACAAGCACTTACATGCACGCTTACTCACAAACTCCCGTGTCATGCAGTGTGAACATTATGCCCTATGATCCGAACTCTGCATGGTCGGGCTGAGAATCGAAGACAAATCAGAAGACAACCTACTTTACCCCACGCTGTCAAAACGAAGAGACATCCCCTCTCTCAATTACTCCACACTGCGTCTCTCCCATACCGCCACCATCACTACTCCCAATCATTTTCTTCCTAGAATACAGGAGAATATTACCTTACATGACCTAGGCGGAATGTAGCCGGTAATTAAAAATAACGGTTTTGTTCCCCTGGTGACTGAAGTGGCATCGTATCATAAATCTATGTGTACATGGTCTATCAATTCACACCAAGGACGTTATAACTTGACTCACACCCTTGCACGTGACGCATTGTCGACTCTTGGGAGAGCTGTCCACGAATAAACCTGCGCGTGCGTATGCAGATGGTTATCAGCAATAGGGGGGG
>NW_004798831.1:38080-39023 GCF_000002075.1 Aplysia californica | reverse complement strand
AGAGAGAGAGAGAGAGAGAGAGAGAGAGAGAGAGAGAGAGAAAGAAAACATAAGTTTGTTTCTATTGTAAAAGAAAAATGGAAAAGAGCTACATAGACAAAAAGGAGGGCATCATCAGCTCTCTAGTCGTCCTGGCATGTACATTCATGTCAAAAGAACGGAAGAAAGCATGCATGTGATAAGGAAGGATGAATAACACTTAACAAAGAGATTCGTCGTCAACTTCGATGTAACTGTTAAAGTTAAAGCAAGTGCCTCTTATACCCAGTGCACCGGCGTCCATGGTGTTGCGATAGGGTGCTTCGTTATGTACGGAAGAGACCCTAGTTCGATTCCTGAGTAGGGATAATTTTTATTGAATGTCTTGTTCTTTCTGTTAGGATGTTGTATTCCTCTCAGCCTGAGCTGGCCCAGAGAGGCAGGGTAAAAAGCTCACCTCCTGAATTATCCTACTTCGTTGTTGTTGTTTTTTAATTGTTTTTTTTTTTTAAATTAATGTCTAAAAACATACAGTATACAGTGCACATTTCAGAAAGTTTCTTCAAACCCCTTATTGGCGCTCATATGACCTTATGCAGTTGCGAGCGCCGTAAAACCCTCTACTATAATAAAATAATAAAACCCCTTATTGATATAGTATTATTTGAGGGCGGCCAGACTTTCCTTCAAGAAAAGGCAAAACTTTTATTTTGGCACATTTTGATAAAATCACCGAAAACTGAATAATGTTATGTTTGATTTTTTAGTTTCTATCGGCCTTAGTTTGATTAAAACATGTAACCAAAAGGCCACTACACACCTTGAGGTCTAATCATTTGTTTGTGCGTACTTCCTGGTTTACTTTGACGATTTACTATGCAATGTTAGTAAAACTGTAAGAGCTGGGAAAAGAAAGAGTGAGAAAGAACGAGAGAGAGAGAGAGAGAGAGAGAGAGAGAGAGAG
>NW_004798831.1:34103-37269 GCF_000002075.1 Aplysia californica | reverse complement strand
CCCTCCCCTTTCCCAAAATCCATGACTAAAATTTCTAACCCGACAAAAATTCCGTAAACGCCGTCCTTACTCACTCAACCATATACACCCACGATGATTTTGCCTTAGGGAACCGGAGACGCGTCAAAAGAACGAGAGAAATAATAAATATGATAGGGAAGGATAGATAAAAGGAGTGAATATTTTCCCAACAAGCGTCATTGTGTGTTGTGTTTGTGAAAACACCAAGACGAGCTTCCATAAATAAGCTTGTTTTTCCCCTCTATATCATTGCGCTTGATGTACACATTGAAAGCATGCACGCCTTACATTTTTGCAGCACGTTATTGCAATTAATAGCAAATCTTTACGCTCGTAGAAACATCTGCGAGGGAGGGGGAAAAAAACGTCGTTAAACCTGAATACAGTTGCCCTAGTCAAGGCACACTGAATCACCGGGCTGTTCACGTAACGAGTATGGGAGGCTCGCCAGAACTGCGGAGAGGAAATGTTTCTTTCGCACGCGATTCAACCATGGCCTAATCGGTTATACGCAACGGTGACTAACTCTGTTTGCCCCTGTTCGTCTTTTATGATGATCTAAGGGTAAGAAATATTTGAGGGGAAAAAATTGGGGAAGGCTCAGCATACGAGGAATGTGTTAAGTAACGCAGAAAGTTAAAATCAGTTCCATTGTGTCTCAAATAGTGTTGGACCGAGGTGAAGTGACACTCTTGGATTGTGTCTGAGTGGAAAGACTGGGAAATCAGCTCTTGTTCTAGGGAAATGAATATTTTAGGCAAGTGCTTCTGGGGAACAGGAGACAGGTAGTGGTTGTTCAGCTTTGGGTTGGGGAAGAGGTGTGGGATGCCTTAGGTCTAAGATGAATTATTGGGACGACTTGATGACGCTCTGATTCAGCATAATTTTTCTTCAAGCACCAGATCGGAAATGGACCGTGGTTGCAGTGGCCCTCCGCTCACGTCTTGGCTCAGCTTCACGACTGAGGGTTTCGGCTTCCTTGTTTGTTGCCAACAGCCCAATTATTCATTATTCGAACGCTCAGTCCATCGTTTTTCTCATTCCTTACTTAATGTTTCTACTTCTTTCTTTTCTCCCTTAAAATACCGGAAGGTCTGAACGTTTCTATTACCCTATATACACCCTTGTGACAAGCGTGATACGTCGGTGACATTTAATAAAACTGTCCTTGAAAGAAAAGAAGGTTCTGTACAAACACACGCCGGGTCAGCACGGGTAGAGATTCTGGGCACGACAAGAGATATTGTCCCGTCTCCCCGCCTCTCACACAGCTCACGGGCACGCGTGGGGCCCAATTTGGCGGGAGAGCATGACCATCGGCGGACGTGCTTATGGCGACCACTTCCGGTGTCATGGCAGCCGCACGTGCAGCCCGCGGCCAATCAGCGCGCGAGGTGTGAGCAATATGTCCTCTCTACAAGAGACAGACAAACTCATTAGCGCCCGGGGGCTCCTCCAGTCGACGGCCTGGGTCAGCCCGGCCGGGACACGTCGGTTTGCCACATCCAGTTGCTTCTCGTTCATTTTCGCTATTTTCTAATTGCGTTTGTGGCTTCCTGTTGCTCAGGTCAACAGCTATCGCCCCTCCCCTCACGTGGATAATTTCAACAATAACCGTAAATAATTGCCCCAAATTTAGTCTTCTTCGTTCTTTTATTACTTTTTGGACTACGAGAAAAAGAGAAAAACGGTAGGGTTAAAAAAGTAACCCCGGAAACGTACAGGAAGGAAATAGGCCCCGAACAGAGAGACCCTTTCCGTCTTTTTTGCGGAAGAGCCAAGAATGCTTTTGGAGATCTCCCAGATCATTTCCCGGCTGTTTCGTTGCCCACACTTTGTTGTTTCGTTTTCTTGAAATTTCCAGATATAGTAGAGATCACAGATGCATGCGTATATACAGTCGAAAAGACAGAAATAGAAGGCGCTAGTGTACTTAGATACACACGTATACACACAACCGTACAAATTACAAATACCCTCCATCGCATTGTTCTTCAGCACCTTCCGTTTTCACTTCAGCATGTGGGTGGTTGGAGGGCGTTGCTGAAATATCCCTTGTTTTCCCTTGTGCTGTCTCAGTCTGACATGTTGTTTCCCCCATTCATGACTGTGACCATGAATACGTCGCTGCTCTTCTCTGTAACTCAAACAAACAAATCCCTTCTTAAATCTCACAGATAAAACCGGACAAATTTCCTCTTGAAAAAGATCAAAACTTCCTTCAGGGGACAGACGTATATGCCCCACGCATATCTATCACGATACTATCAGCACCCCGCCTCCACCTCGATCCCTCGATCCCTCGATCCCTGCAATTTTCCTCATACCACACACATACCTTTGGACACCCCCCTACCCCCCCCTCTCTCTCTCTCTCTCTCTCTCTCCCTCTCTCCCTCTCTCTCTCCCCAGTGTGCCTCCCTCACTCTCCTTTCTCTCTCTTTTTACACTCTCTGTTATGCACACACACTCCCTCTCCTACGTCACTCTATCTCCTCCACCCTTCCCCCCTCTTTTGTAAAGCATAAGTCACATCTATAGCCCTTCTCTTGCTCCTCCTCCTCCTCTCCCCCTCCTCCTCTCCTTCTCCCCCTCCTCCTCCTCCTCCTCCTCCTCCTCACCATCATCCTCATCATCATCATCTTCCTCCTCCTCCTCCTCCTCCTCCTCCTCCTCCTCCTCCTCACCTTTCGGGACAGCACTTCGGTCTGTAGATAAAAGTGTGAGGTGTGAAGTGGCCTCAGGGATATAATGAAGACGCCACTGATAACGAATTTCCTGGGTGAAGGACATCAACGCTTGATGCTCTCGAGTTCGGGGGTATACACGACCGATTCTCTTACCACCAAATTTCAATATTACAAGCAATTATTTATGCGAGGTTGAATCCTGTACCACCCAGTTTATCAAAGTCAGTGCTGTTGTAAGACTGCTTGTCATTTTGCGATGTACAGCTGTAGCCAGCAGCTGGGAAACGAACGCTATCGATTTAGTGGTCTAGTCTTATGTCGATAGTTGCTGTTCTTCCTCAAACTTTGCCACTTCGTCATTTTGCTATGATGGGTGAGACAGACAGACAGACAGACAGACAGACAGACAGACAGACAGACAGACAGACAGACAGACAGACAGACAGACAGGATAA
>NW_004798831.1:31732-33224 GCF_000002075.1 Aplysia californica | reverse complement strand
TGTGTGTGTGTGTGTGTGTATGTGAATTTCTGGCACCCTCTCCCCACTCCCGACCCCGCTCTTACCCGTCCTCAAATGTATCAAGCCGTGATACAAAAGTTCTCCTTATCCCTGCTCCCCTCCAGTCTTCCCCTCCTCGAGGCCAATCGCCCTCGGGTGTTGCGCTGAGCTCGTAATCTTTGATAAACTCCGCGGTTCTCGCGGCGGACGAGGGCAGATCTCTGATGCTGATCGTTCGGCTGATAGATTGCGAGATTCCGTGGCCTGGCTCCACATTTGGGGATTACGGAGACCCCCCTCCTCCCCCTTCCCCCACCTCTCCCCTGCCGTCTTCTACCCCGTGCACCAAACTCCCTACACCCCCCCCCCTTTTTAGAAAAAAGACATCCCGGAATCTCTTTCTGTACTGTTTAAGTTTTCTGACTCGTAGTTTGGACATCCTACCAAGCCATGGTACTGTTGGGGACCCTCAGGGTGTTAGTGGGGGTAGGGATGAGCTAGCGGGTGGTGGGGGGGGGGGGGGAAGAGGGTGTCCCCCACTGCGTTGGTTTACCTGTGAGATACTTGGCCTCGAGTGAGTGGGGTCGTGGGGTCGAGTGGGTGAGGTAAGGCTTCCAATCACCCCCACCAGCACCAGCACCAGCACCTGGATATACCACCGAGGGCTATGTTCCTGGAGGAGTAGAAGGAGTAAGGGGTGGGGTGGGAGGGATTGGGTGGAATGAGAAAGGGGGGGGGGAGGGTATATTTGATGCTCCTATGCCAATTAGGTTTTGTTGTTTTCACTGTTGGAAATCTTTCCCCCTTTGTCATTTTTTTCTTTTGTCTGTCTGTCTGTCTGTCTGTCTGTCTGTCTGTCTGTCTGTCTGTCTGTCTGTCTGTCTCTTTACTCCCCCCTTCCCTTCTCTCCCCCTCTCTCCCTCTCTCGTGTTCTCTCTCCCTCCCCTCTCCCCCTCTCTCTCCTTCTCTCTCTCCATCTCTCTATTTCTCCCCCCCTCTCTCCCTCCCTCCCTCTCTCTCTCTCTCTCTCTCTCTCTCTTTGTATCTTTCTGGATATCTCTCTCACCCATCTTCTCCTCCCTCTCTTCGTCGAAGCCTGTGCCTATCACAACCTTGCTGAATGTGTGCAAACAGCTCAGGAACTTTCATTAAGGTAATTTGTTTCAACGTTAAGGTTTTCTAGTCTCAGTGCCAGAATAATATTCCAGACACAGTGCCGATTGTCCTGATACAACATGCACGCGCGTGACCTTGACCATTGGGAAGACAAGACGAGCTCGGGTATGACGTAGGTTTGGACGTCAGAGATTCCTCCTGCATGTCCAGCCTGGTCATGTCTGTGGGATGTCCGAGTGTCCGGCTGTTTCCCAATCGTGGCCCGGGCACTGGTACACTCGCAAATCACTGGTTGGAGCCAGTGCATGGGGAAAGGGGGGATCGTGATCACAGATATAATCTAGACTAGAAAGAGGGAGGGAAGAGAGAGAGAGAG
>NW_004798831.1:28840-30383 GCF_000002075.1 Aplysia californica | reverse complement strand
GTTGTGGAGGATCGTGCCATGGCGAGTCCTCTGAGGTGGTTTCCCCTGGAATTCTTGACTCTATTTATTCAAGTTTGCAGAACCGACTTTTCCATCAAGTGTGCCAGTGAAGATGAGGGTTGATGAGTGTCTTTCTTTTTCTACGTCTGCGTTATACATTCCTCGATTTTGGCGAAAAGGAAAACGCCACTGTTGCGCCTTTACAGCCAACAACCGCTTACATACGTCTAGCAGAAAACGTCTGTTACAGTCAGTCGGTATGGGTGATGGGCGGTTCTCTGGTGTTGTATATTCCTTCTTTCCTATGAATCAATCATCTGTCGTCCTTATTTTTCCCCTTTCTTTTCTTTCCTCTAGTAACACTTCTAATCTTCGGCACTTATATGACCTATTTATGCTGCAAGTACCCTAAAACTTTTGTTGAAGCTAGTCGGCTACGGTGTATGAGGCCTCTGACTGAAAGTTTAACTGTTTTAGATACTCTAAATATTGACATATTTATTCAGTTCGGAGCCTTCGCTGTTTCCCAGAAATCCAGCTCAGTGGGTTGTTCACTAAAGTTGTTCTTCAATGTGCCTGGTAACTGTTAAGTGTTAAACGCTTTCCAAGCCCTTCTATGCCTACATTGTCAACATTATAAAACAGATGGCATTATTCCAGAGATACAAGGCACGACGGACATTAAAAATCACTCTGAACAAGTGAAGTAGCCAGCAAAAGCGTTCGCTCAAGCCGGCGTCCTGCCCGGTTTCCAGAGCTGGCCAGGTCCTGGGTCTTATCTCCACCAACAAGCTCTCAAGTCCAGCGTCCAGTGTTGACACTTGTCGCCTTCTCTGCCCCTGAGCGACAGGCCGGTAGTGATAAGCCGCGAACACACACGCACATACCTCGCGCCGCTGTCCGCACCTGGCCTCAAATGTTGACAACGGAGGCTTTTTCTGCCTGGGGGAGAAGACTGTTGCGGGAACTGTAGTACTATATCTTCTGCTCCAACTTCAGGGAGTATTCTAGGACCCGTTTAAAACAGAAAGACTTTTATCATAAAGAACTTACAGATGGGAGATGGGAAAAGATAAGGATTGTTGTACATGTATAGGTTTTTAGAACCATCTGAACAATTATATGAATGACAAACCATGATCATCATGACTGTTTCAGATCTCGAATTCGAAGGAGGAGGAGGAGGAGGAGGAGGAGGAGGAGAATATCTCGCATTTTGCCACTGTTCTACTTTCATTTTGCCACTGATATAATATATCTTTTTCAATAGAAAAAAATATAGGATTCCAAGCTAAGTGGAAACGCTCGAAGTGCGGGTAGGCCAGAGGGCCGGAGGGTCGGTGTGCATGATATCCCGGCACGGGCGGTCGACACGCCGGGATTTACTTCGATTTCATACCAGATAAGACGGATGCTTACGTGATGCGGCCGCTCCTTCTTACCGTGGACTCGTTTTCGGAACTTACCTAGGAAAAACCCAACTTCTTTCGATCTTGATCTCTGAAGGCCACACTTTTCCGCCATACCCCGTCCCCCATACCCC
>NW_004798831.1:25008-27968 GCF_000002075.1 Aplysia californica | reverse complement strand
ACACACACACACACACACACATTATACGCACGTTCCCACATTCAAGGCATAGGCATAGCCTCGCGCGGGGTATCTGACACCCCCGTCCTTGCCTTGAAGTGGCGTACCCGTAATTTACGACCAGCTGTTGACTGCAATCCCCTGTCCTGTGTGGTCGTCACACTAGCATTGCCACCCAGGACCAGGAACGGCGGCCTGACAAGACAATGTGCTCCGTTTCTACACTAAAGCTACTCTCACCCTTCTTCGCTTGACTTGATTTTTGCTGCTGTTGTTCTGTGGTGAAAGTGTATCCTCTTCCTCACAAACCGACAGCGTTTTGGTTGTAAAAGGTAAACGTTAGCCCTCCTCCATTCGGATCTACTTTTACATATTACTGTCGAATTGTCTGAGACGGCCTACCATTATCGAGGAGGAAAGTGGTTGTCTTAGACAGGCGAACACCGCCCGGGGCGGTGCTACAGATTGAAGTGTCTTTAGGCCATTCCCAAAGGGGAGGGGGACATTAACATCTCGAGTTATGCACAGTAGAATTGTAATTGTTAATGGGCTGATTCATCAATGTCACGCTCATAACTGTGCCTGACCCGCAACAGGGAACTGCTGCTTTTTCTTTCCTCATCCTTACAATCGTCATTTTTCTCTACTTCTTTTGTATGTTTGTCACACTCTTATGACCCGCTCTTTCTGGGGTGCCTTGGCCTTGATAGTCGAAGCAGACTTTGTGCTGTTGAAGCTAGAGAGGTGAGCAAAGTAAGTTTGATTCCCTGTAAGGACTTCTCTGTTGACATCCACCCCTTAGCGCTCATATGACCTTATGCAGTTGCGAGCGACGTAAAACCTCTACTAAAACTAAAGACAGGCGAACGTCTTACACAGTGTCATTACATTTAAAAACAGAAAACAAGAGAGGGGGGGTGGTAAGTGGACGTTTGAACAAGTGATTGTCTTATACTATACGGGTGGTCGTACAATTCAACTGTATATTTCCTTCCTCAGAGTCACAAACTGATACATGTAATATTT
Organism: Aplysia californica; assembly: GCF_000002075.1. Taxonomy (NCBI): domain Eukaryota; kingdom Metazoa; phylum Mollusca; class Gastropoda; order Aplysiida; family Aplysiidae; genus Aplysia; species Aplysia californica. The sequence continues at coordinate 26,942 of NW_004798831.1, read as the reverse complement.
TCGGTAAAAGTACTCTGATCCTTCTCCGCTTGACCTGTTTATTGTTGTCGTTGTCCTGTCCTGAAAGTAGCTTCTCCTCACATCCTGATAGCGTTTTTGGGGTACATAAAGAAAAAAAAATAGTCCCTCTATTCAGAACCTATTTGACTTAGTACTGGTACGCATTTGTTGTTTGCTAGAAGTAGCTTCTTCTTCTTCTCACAAACTGATGGCATTTTCGGTTTTAAAAAATCCAAAAACGTAAGCCCTCTATTTGGAACTTATCTGACCTAGTAGGACGCATACGCATATCCAGGGTCTTCACTCACAGTAGGGTCACATGTTTGATTGCTGTGACACCATGCTTTTAAGTCACTTTAAGAATAAGGAGGGGGGCGAGAGAAGATCCGAAATTTACTTTTACCAACGTGCCTGACATTACAACATAGACTATTTTAACGCCATAGTTACTCTGCTCCTTCTTTACTAATTTTTTGTTGTTGATATTGTTGTTCTGTTCTACTATAAATATTAATAGCCTTTGACTCCAAAAAATGATGGCGTTTTCAATAGAACGCGACCAATGAGATGTTGGGAATAAGGGTTCCTCTGAGGCCACTGAGGAGTTAAATGAAGAGTAACGTGAAGAAATCAAAAGCTCAAGACGCATTTCAGTAAGCCTTCTGAAATCAAACAAAATCTTGACTTTAAAAAATTCTCTAATCGTTTTCCGTTCATGGTGTCGTTCCAAAGAAAACTCAGAGACTATACAAACAAAACACACGTACAGAGGAACAAATACCCATGCGAACCAGACAAAGAAAATGTACGGTACAAACGAACAAAATACACGTTGCAGACAAACAACACACTGTGCAGACGTACGAAACACACTGTGTAAATAAACAACACATACTGTGTAGACAAATAAGACATACTGTGTAGACAAACAAAACGCATAATGCCCGCAATACCAAAATATGTTAAAGACCAACAAACACACACAGCAGTAGACAAACAAACACTCTCACCTAGTAGACAAACAAAACAAAACAAAACAGAGGGGGATTACAGCGCATCATCCAACACTTGCCCGTCCACCATGCAAAAGCGGACAACTCCCCCCCCCCTTTTTGGATACGCCAAAGACACCCGAACAAGGGACCCCACAGCGCCCCAAGACGCCCCTAAGACTGCACCCCACTGAGTACCCCGGGTGGAGAAAGAAAGGCCTCTCACCCGGGGTCTGATAGAAGCCCCCCTCTCTCCCAACACACAGCCCCGGCACTGCTCAGCGGTGATTCCTCAATGGAAGACGTCTCTTGGACAAAGGTCGAAGGGGCTGGGGGGAGGAATGTCTACCGCAAACAGCTCGGCTGGCCCACAACTCGCAGGCAGTGAACGACGCCCCTGAACACTCGCCTATATGGTTCGGTGCGTGCTAGGTGCGGTGTGGTGCGGTTTCGATGCGCGCGCTTTTGTGTTCGAGACCTCCAAAGAGTTGGGTGAGGAGAGGGGAGGGGGAAGAAAGGGTGCGTTAGGGATTTGGTGCGTCGCTCGAGCGTGAAAAAGGCATAAAATTGGACAGAGATTAGAAAAGGCGTTAAGAGAAAATGGCGAGAGATACAGCGACATGGCGGGATGTTTTTCTCAAGGGTCTCCTAGGCCTGTCCCAAAGTCCCACAGAGCGAGGGTCGGTGCTGAATGTCGGGGGATCGGGCGGTGATATAGCGCTTTGTGATAGCCCGCTGGGACTGACAAGTGTGAAGTTTAAACGTATAAACAAACACACAGACTCACGAACACACACAGTGTACCTATATAAATGTATGGGTATGGTCGGCAGCAGGGGAGAATGAGAGCATATTATGTGAGCGAAGGTGATACACACACAAGTAGTAAGTCACACACACGCACACACACACACACACACACACACACACACACACACACAC
>NW_004798831.1:21963-23825 GCF_000002075.1 Aplysia californica | reverse complement strand
CCCTTCCCTACGATCGCCAGGGTGTTGGATGAGTCATTAAGAACTAACTACCGCCCCACTCTCCCAACAACAAAAAGAAAGAAAGAAAGAAATGACATGAAATGAAATGAAGTGAAGTGAAATAAAGAAAAAAGAAAACAAAAACTAAAAAGAAACGAAGACAACAAAAAGGGGAAAAAAGGCAAACACCGTTCTCCAACTAACACCATTGTCGACCAGTGTCCACCCACCATGGCCACCCATACGCCTCCCCGACCTGACAGCCTTGGTGTTTCTATACTGAACGTCTTCTTGTCACTTGAAAAGAAAACGATGTGTGTGTGTGTGTGTGTGTGTGTGTGTGTGTTTGTGTGTCTATATCTGTGTATTTGTACGCGTATGGGAAACGGGGTGGCGGGTGGGGAGTGGGAGGGGGTTAAATTACGTCACAGTGGTATGGCTTTCACTTTTGGTCGTGGAAATAGCCATCTCGATGTCAGTCGCCGTGTGAATAGCGAGAGATAAAGCCTGGGCCAAGGATTAATGCGTTTCCCGGTGTCTCCACTGGCCAGCCCCCCAAGACCTCGCTGGTCCTCGATGTTCAGACCAAGCCAGGCTCCCAAAGCGGAGAAGAATGTTGACCTCTGGTTTTTCTATTGTGCAGAGTTGTAAAGATTTCCGCCCTGTTTTTTCCCCTTCACATTCACTGTCCCCCCTTCTCTTCCTACTCTAGCCAGGGTCACTCTCTGGACCTCACCGATCCCCCCCCCCCTTCCCAAATCTTCTTATGTTCCAGTTGCCGTTTTCCTTCTCAACCAAGACGTTACAGTCATATAAATCACACGCCTTCTTTCTCTGCCCTTTAAACTTTTCTGCTGCGACTGACGCTTTGTACTTTTTTTTTCTATGGCTAAAAGTAGCCTATCTATTGTGCTCTAAAAGACCACCTATCATTCTTATGATGGGGGTTGAATATTAACAACTTTGATTAAACATAGTTTTTACTCTTAGCAGATCAATTTTACTTTTAAAACCAACATGATTTTCCGCACATGTAACATGCCTTTTCACCGACAAGAAGCTTAAGATGTGCTTGCGGTATAAACTCAAACCAACATCGCGAGTCCATGTTCAACAGATCGATATTGATATGTCATGACCACCAGCATATACAAGTTGCATGAGCAGTTGTGTGAAGGAAAACTTGAGTTCTCCGTTCGGAATTAACTTAACGAACTACGCACTTGAAGGTGACGATGGACTGGACATACTCTCAGAAAGTCAGGGCTGCTTAACAAGGAGCGTGTTGGATTGGAACCCATAAGTTAAAGATCAAGGGGAAAACTACGTGGAATCTGGAGAAGAGTCACATAATTAATTTCAAGAAGGGGGGGGGGGTCGAAATTTGCCATTTCCACAGTAGAGGGAAGACTGCTCATGACATGCCAATACACCAAATGCACGAACACAACCCAAACAAGCCATCTGAAATAACCTGAATTGAGACTATATAGACTAAATACATGGCACACGCATTAAATAGGGTGAGTGGACAACAGTTCAGTAGGGTAGAAGGACACAAGGTGGATTTATTTCGTCAAAACGGTTCAGTGCCTCTTTGTGTTGTGTGTGAATGTTTTGGTAAAACTTCACAAGTGTCGTTTCGCAGGGCATTGGCATTTTGGTTAGGACGCCATTTCTCACGCAGAATTATACAGCAGCCGTGGTCTTTTAATGGTTGGTAAAAGTAAGAGTAATTTTTTCTCCAGCTTTAGAAATTTACTTGGCCTCAACCCCCACCCCAACCGTGGTTTCCACTTTCTGTGGGGTCAAAGTTGGGGGCGCCGTGGCGTCATGCTAGAAAGACATTTTAACTTATCTTA
>NW_004798831.1:19878-21371 GCF_000002075.1 Aplysia californica | reverse complement strand
CCCCCCCTATTTTCTCAGAATTCTTTGGTGAGCAGAGTTGAAAATCAAATCATATGATAGTAATAATTTATTATAGACCTTGAAGTTGACTGTGTCGGAGACCATGTAAATAATATATCTTGCATCGAGCAAAGTGATATGTTGTGGGTGGCTGGAGAGTGTCGCTGGAAGGTCCAGCTGTCTACTCTCGTCACTCTTCCGTTTCGCCGTGTGTCATGTGCCCCTTCTCTAGTACCACGTGACCGTCATTGAGCTCAACATTCCTCTGTAAAAACCTAAATAGATTGAATATTGTGAGGCGCGCTGTACGCGTGGGTGGCCCAGTGTTCAAAGCCCGGTAGTTTAAGGTGTGAGTTTTAGAAATTGAAAGAAACGATAAACCCTATGCTGTCAACCGGGCTGTTTGCCCGTACTTAATGAACTCAAGTTTTGAAATTTGAAAGTTGTAGGTGTGGGGTATTCGGACCCGGTCCACCCGGGGTAGAGGGGCGGGGCCAGGGTGTCAATCCCCCCGGACAAAAGCCGTCGGAGGCGGGAAGGCGATACCGTGGCCACCACCTCGGGGGATGGGAGGGGATAGGGCCAAGACACCCGTAACGGATTCTGGAGGCAAATACGTCTTTTTTAGGTTGTGGAAAAAAAAGCGTATAGAAGTGAACAAAGGAGATTATATGTCTCATTTTGTGTAATTTTGAAGCCATACTGGTAAGCAATACTAGGCCGAGGTACAGACAGAAGATCGTATTCAAATCCATATAAGGACAATTTTACACTTTGACTTTTTTTTTTGCTCTCTCCATACCAGTCCTTGTAACTGGGTCGATCCTTTCGGAGGTCGACGTTGAAATCAAAAGTTCGTCTCATTTATTACGTTAATATTATGTGCTCCTACGCTCCTGTATACATATAACAGACAATGTCCTTTCGAAGAGAGGAGATGTTGAAGTTAAAGGGGAGGACTATGATTTACAGGAAATTATAAATGCTATTGGAAACAATACAGTCAACATAATGGTAACGGTGGTATGTTGTTCCACCACTGAGGCATTGTGCAGATTGAGTTTAACCCCCCCCCCTCTCCTCCCCTCACACACACACACACACACACACACACACACACACACACACTCACACACACACACACACACACCGCAATCTAAGAGGTGGGGGTTTTTTTTAGTCGGCATCCTCACAGTTTAGATCGTTGAGGAGTTGGGTTTCCGATCCTGCATATCAGGGCCAAACTGGTCTGAGAGGGATACAACATCCCAGCAGAAAGACCGAGTCACTCGATGTTCTGCCCTTTCGAGAATCGAACTCGGGTCTCATCTGTGCGACAGCGAAGCGCCTAACCGCTACGCCACATGCATCAGTTCTAAACAGGAACAGATCGATAGAAGACAGATAGATCGGTAGGTAGGCCAGTAGAGAGGGAGAAAGGGAAAAAAGGACAGAGAGAGAGAGAGAGAGAGAGAGAGAGAGAGAGAGAGAGA
>NW_004798831.1:16674-18668 GCF_000002075.1 Aplysia californica | reverse complement strand
AACACACACACACACACACACACACACACACACAACACACACACACCCAAGTGCGGTGAGCAAATATCACAAAGCTTATATATTATTATATAGATACTGCCTTTACGAGATCTTGATGAAGGGGTGTGGTTTTGCTGTCATGACCTGTGCTGTTGCCACGCCCCCTCTGCCTATGGAGACCTGTCTGGATGGTACCACTGTCAGCTGGACAGAGCAGGGGGATGACTGCTGGTCGGGTCACGTCCAGGTTGATAGCTCGCCCCCAGTCGTGAGAGTTGACATGTGTAGAGCTCATCGGGACTTCTTCTCTTATCTTCTCCTTCTATTGAAAATGAAATGGAAAGGCAAGCAACACTGGCGACCTCAAGAACGGTATCAGCTGTTATAAGAGTAACAATAGCTGTAAGACTACATTCTCAACAAGAACAACAACAACAACAGGAGTAACAAAGCAGCAACAACAGTAACTGAAACATTAACAAGAATGGCTTCAGCAGCAGCCCCAACAACAGATAGAGTGACTTTAATAACAATGGTTATAGAAACAAGAACGCGGAATAGCCAGGTCTGCCAGTTGTGAGCCCGTTTCCGAAAGTAGGGTAGATGTTAAATCACCGGCTATATTACGAACGACATCTTCACCAACAATCGCATGAGAGACGACACGTGAAAGACCCAGCAAACGACCAAAAACTCTTTCGAACAGTTTTCTTTTTACTACAACAGCAACAGCAGCAACATCATCATCACCATCATCACCATCATTAACTTCAACAACACTAACAACAACAACAACAACAACAACAACAACAACAACAACAACAACAACGACAACAACAGCCAACAGCAACAACAACAACAATAGCCAACAGCCACAACAACAACAATGTCAAATGACAACCACACCAACAATCTTGGCAACCCCATCAGCAATTACAACCGTGGCAGGTTTCATGATAACCACCTCACCATCTAAAGTTGAGACGCAGCTTTGTCCGCACCGGACCTTAAATAGAATTATGAAGCAAATTAAAATAAAATAAAACAGATTAACTGAAGGGTGTGAAAAAAAGGAAGAAAAAAAAAGAACCTTCTAAGATTCCGCGGCGCTGTGCACAGTTGCCGACAAAGGGCGTTCTTCGTGAAAATTGCGACTGATTGAAGAAGTCCATAAGCCCTGTTCACACCCGAGGCGACCGCTGTTGTTCTGTCTCGCACATCCATCTTGAGTGCTCAGGGCCGTGGGGTACACAGAGCTTACATGCTCAACACCCGCCGAAATAGCAAAAGACAAATAGAGACGGCCGTTCAAAGCGGTTCTTTTGACTCCGCCAGCGATTTTTTGTTGTGGTTTTCACGTGTGATGTGCGTCCTTTGTTTGTTTGGGATTTCACGAATGTCTTGTTTCCTCAGTTGGAGGTTAAAACCTCTATTATTTAGGCGATTCTCTCTAAATTATCATCGGATTAGTTTTGAACATTAACACTGAGACCAGTAACACAGCTGTGCTTGAAGCAGACGGCCAAATATGGCGTCTTTGTGTGTTCCAGGGCTGTTTTTACAGGGTGAAGAAGCAAGTGCACAAACGTTTACATAAGCTGTTCAAGATTTTGAGTAGGAATTCAGCCCTCTTCAATCAAAGAGCTCGGCCTGACACAAAACTTCAATACGTTTTGACAGTCAAGTGTTTTGTGCATACAGCTACACGCCACTTCTCGTCAGGAAACCACTTTGGCCTTTTCTCGGCCAAATTCTAGGCGTTTTAACTTTATAAAAAATATCTTGGCTCGTGAAGTCACGTTGACACACTGTTTACAAATTCAAGCGTTGATTTTCTCACCCAGTCGTGTAGTTATGACGTAGAGTTGGCGGTGGAGAGCCCAGATGTTCACGGTGAGTTGTGCATCATGTCCAGCGAATATGTGAGAATTGTAGAAACAATCGAGACTTACCTGTAAGTTGATGATTGTTTCTGATTTTAACGAGAGGAAATG
>NW_004798831.1:11549-13881 GCF_000002075.1 Aplysia californica | reverse complement strand
TCTCTCTCTCTCTCTCTCTCCCTTACAAAAACAGCCTAGTAGAGGTCAATTTATAGTTGACAGGAAAGTGACCAGGCAGTGGTAAAATGAATAAATACAGTACGGCACAGATAACTCGCACGCGGAAAACTCGAAATCATGGATAGCTCGTACAAATTGTCATTTCCCGACTTACACCTCTTTAAATTTTCGTTTATATCAGTTTATCCGAATTATGGATGTGTCTAACACATTTTTCAATATTCGTCGGGTGTGGGTTATTCGCGGTTGACTGTATTCGAGCTGACCGGGTATCCCTGATCAGGTACCCCAACTTTCTCCCTGTATATTTGACCGCAAAGAGTGATCAGCGTTGGGGTTAAGTAGGAGGGTAGAAGCAAACTCACTGAAGACGCTACACCTCTAATATTTAAAAAATACAGTGGAACATTCACATTTTAATGTTCGTACGAATGCTAACTTTGATAAACACCCTTTTTCTCCCCTTTGATTCCTATTTCCCTCTCCATTTCATCCTCCAATGAAATAGAGGAGGACAAACAATTCCACCACAGAGTAGTACATGTAAAAGATGCAACTTTTCTTATGTTGCACATGTTCAAGAAGCGCACGTGTGTTGTGTTTGTTTTGCTGTATCGTCTATACCTTTTTACCCTTCCTCTTCTTTAAGGTAACTCCCTGGCCAAGTGCTCCTCCTTCGAATCAAATTACGTACGTCTATATAAGTGGGGAGCTTAACTCTTTCGAACTCACACAAAACACGATCATGGACATGGTGTTTACTGCAACGAGCAAGGGGCAGGGGTAAAATGTAAGAGTCCGCTTTCTTAACATCGTTGAGACCTCACTTGTAGCGTGCGTAACATGCACTCTTCAACATATTTGGCGTTTTCAGGGCGTTTTTTTTGTCGTGGGCCTTTTTTGTTTGTTTTGTTATTCGTTTATTTTTCATGGGGGGCTGTATTTTTTCGTATTCATTTATTCCAATTACATGTATTCATTTATATTTTATTATTAATCTAATTCGCTTCCGTTACAATCCGTCAAGCAAGGGCCCAGCCTTGCGTAAAAAAGACCAACAAAATACCTGACTGTGTGGAGCCCGCTTTTGAAATAATCAGAGTCAGGTGAAGAAGAGCGTTAAGTTTATACACATAAACAAACATCAGCCTATTCAGACCAGGCTAACGGATACGTACATGTGTACAAAAAACGACACAAACACTCACACAAACACTAACTTGCACACACACACATACATGGCCTATACACACAATTTACCAACGAACACACACGTATACAGACTCTATCACACTCACACACACACAAACACACACACACACACACACACACACACACACACACACACACACACACACCAGGCGACTCAAACTCTACCTGTGCTGTTGCCGTTGTCTCACTTACAACCTTTTGCAGCTGGTTTGTGTGTTTACGTATCTCGACACACATACGACCTTCTATGCGTAAATATTCGCTCAGCTTCGCTTTCCCCGTTTGATTATTTCATGTTTGTGTTCCTCAGAGGAAACAGTTCCGTTTTTTTATCCTGCCACTTGTGTTGTTCTGTAGCGGGACTCCTGAGAGTGGATCCCCGCTGCCAACGGGAGTAACGTCTTGAATGTGGGTGCGAGGGAGCACAGGGTACAGCCCAGCGGGTCTCCCTCACCCCACACGACCGGCAGACGGCGCTGTCGATACCGCTTGTTGAACTTGGACATGCGCTCTAAGTATTTAGTCTCCTAATTAGTGGAGGCGTGAGGACGATGAGCGGAGGGGATACACCACAGGAGCTGTTGATACTGTTGAACTGAGCCGAAGGTTTCACCAGATGGTTTCTGAACTCCGGCGGCTAGACGTGAACGTTGGAGAACGGCTTGGGGTGTGTGAGTGTGTGCGTGTGTGTACGAGTATGTGTGTTTTTTGTTTGTTCGGATGCACACGTGAATGTGTGTATGTATGTGTGAGATAGAGAATGATGAGTAGATAGATAGATTTGTTTTAGTAGAGGGTTTTCGGCGCTCGCAACTGCATTAAGGTCATATGAGCGCCAAGGGGTGGATGCGAGACCGGGTGGATGTCAACAGAGAAGTCGTTACAGGGAATCAGGCTTTCTCTACTCACCTCTCTAGCTTCAACAGCAAGAAGTCTTCTTCGACTATCAAGGCACCCCGGAAATAGCGGGTCTCAAGAGTGTGACAAACATACAAAAGTAGTAGAGGAAAATGACGATAGTAAGGATTAAGAAAGAAAAAGCAGCAGTTCTCTGCTGCAGTTCAGGCACAGTTATGAGCGTGACATTGGTGAATCAGCC
>NW_004798831.1:9898-11290 GCF_000002075.1 Aplysia californica | reverse complement strand
AGAGAGAGAGAGAGAGAGAGAGAGAGTGGTGGGGGAGGGGGGGCATAATATGTTATGAACCAGAAAAGTACTTGACGAGACCAGAGTACAACGAAAATAACTAAGACAAAGACAAAACAAATGAAAGTTTGTAAAGACAAAAGGTGGACCAACACACATGCGCTTCCAAATAGACAATTTGATTGAATGGTAGACAGATATAAGCAGAGAAGCATGTAGTACAGAAGGAGGTGAATGTGTGGCCAGCTCGTGTAATGAATAGATGAATGGATGGACTCATGGATGAACGAATGGATGCATGTATTGATATGAAAAGAGAAGGAGGGATGAACAAAAATGAGGACATACTAATTTATCTGGTCTTGATGAAGAACGTACAAAGAAGAGGGCAGATGTGGCCTTGTCAAAACGAGGGACTTACCAACATTTGTTCCCCACGCCCTTTGTGAATCATCGCCCCGTTCTGTTGGTGAGGGTACCCGCGTTTGTCCCGCCCGATATCCCTGCATCTCTTTATCACAACAGAGCTCAACCTCTGCCTCATTAGAGGCCACCCTAGTGCTCATATTCATTAACACAAAGACTCAAAACTCGCACTGAATGTAGAAACGAAAGACACTATCAGTGAGCAGTAAAAAAAAAAAGTCCAAGCCGGCAAGGGCTCATTGACAACCTGCTGAAACAACGAGGAAAAACTGGCTCTCATTCCGAAGTGTTGCTTCTATCTATCATCACAGACAGCAAAAAATAAACATGTTTCCCAAATTACAGCTCCTTCCACGCATATTCCCGGCAAGTGGAGTCTCCATCCCGCAGACGACATCCGCTGCCGACCCTCTACAGAGGAGGGAACTCTTATGGCCAGATAAAAACCGAAAAAGCCGCCCCCCACACACGGCTAGAGAAGTTAGCGAAAGTTGCCAAGTTGCCTACTCAAGCATAGTTTGTTTTGCCTTCGGTCGATGTTTTGGCGGCATCTTTTTATTGACATGTCTTATTTTGACTTTCTCCCCTTTCTTTTTCTCAAACTTTGGCCTCAGGTGAAGCAAGGCATAGATCTAGCAAGCTTCCGATGTTGATCGTTTTTATGATGTTTGAACCTCGGATATGTAGACGGCTTAGTCGGGGAGTGGGAGGAAACATTGAAGATCATGTACAGGAATAGGAGCAGGGGAACATCAACAGGAAATCAAACGTATAAACAACAGGGATGCTTCCACGCCGATCGTGGGGGGATAAACTTGAGGACTGATCAAAGAGAGATGTCATAATACGCTGGTGTACGTCTGTTGCTGATGTGTTCGGGTAGATGTGTCCAGATAGGAGTGTGTCCATGCAGCTATGTGTCAAGGTGGAAGTGTGTGTGTGTGTGTGTGTGTGTGTGTGTGTGTG
>NW_004798831.1:4207-9141 GCF_000002075.1 Aplysia californica | reverse complement strand
TCATGTAGATGTGTCCATGTAGATGTGTGTCCATGTAGATGTGTCCATGTAGATGTGTGTCCATGTAGATGTGTCCATGTAGATGTGTGTCCATGTAGATGTGTGTCCATGTAGATGAGCGGTTTTCTCCGGTTTTGATATACACTCTGTCTTCTCGTGTTTCTATACACAGCTTAAACTTACATTCTCCTTGCTTCTTCTTGATAGAGATCGTATGGATCAAGACTTCAAACCATCTGATATTTATGTTACATTTTGAATACGTGATTCTGATATAGTGTGAGATTTCAATTTTATAAGATTGGCCGAGAGTGGGTCTGATACTGTGCAATCCTAAGAGCATTTTCATGCTCACAGTCTGTAATTTTAACCTGGTAGATTCCGTTCCGACTAAATGTAGGTCCCATTATGAGCTCTTAGCAAAACTAACACACTAAATGTGCTGCCGTGATAGTAGAGTAGATATTAATTCTAACAATAACCGTTTAAGACTATCGCCATAGTACTTTTCCGCCAACGTTCCTATCTTTATATATCTCTTTTCTAACTGCTGCCTGGTTTTATCTGAGAAACTCTTAGGCCCAGCTTCATAAAGCTGCACTCACAATATTTAGTCGGTCTATATCGCACAGTATTTATATTTGGAGACAACCCTAAACATGAACGTCTTCAGATAGAAACTTCCTCCACTTGAGCGGTCCTTCTTGATAAGTCAATATCTATTGGGTGCTAAAGCGAAAGAGGGTAGCGCTTGCCTCAAAACGTCGACCCGACACAGCAGTACGAGGAAGGCGTGGTTGTAAATCTCACACCGGCGCTGCAAGAGCTCACCATTTCACATGACATGAGCTATCTGAGAGAGGGAATCTATGAGCTAGCGGAGATTCCCTGACAGGAATCCTATCTCGCTGTGTTCAGCGCCGGGATCGTGGAAGTTCGCCGGCCCAATGTGAACACCCCGGGTCCCCGCCATGAATGTTTTATACGCCAATAATCGGAAAGCGTGCCATTTTGCCGGTACTCCGAGGGAAGTAAAACTCACCCCGCACCGGATTACACTCTAACCGCCCCGCCAGGTCCTCGTCTCAGGCCCAAGCGGTTTATCGAGACAATAAAACGCTGGTTGCACCGAGCCCCCCTGGCTCTCTCTGTCGGCACCCCCTCACTGCCTCACCTCACCACCTCACCTCTGTCGAGATCTATTCTACTCCTATAACGGCTTCTCTCTTAAAATCCTTATGCGTAGGCAATACCACCCAGTCTGCTCATTCTAAATAACCCCCATCAGTCTCTCCACCCCAGCCCCCCTCTAAATATACACACACTTTTCCCTTCCAGATCTCCCCCTCTACACCTCGACCTCTCTTTTCTCCCATGGCGACCTCCAGTATTCAATCAGTGTCATTCTCTTGTGACCAGAGTCATAGAAGAAGCAAGGCAAGAATGAGACACAGTAACTCTATATACATAATAATGAGAATTGATCCATCGGTCTCTTGTCACTTTTCCCCAAAGACTTAAGACAGCTTTCTTTACAACGAGGCGGGCGGATGTGGTATTACGTTCACAGAAATTAGTATACAAGTTATGTCACAAACATAAGTGTATCTTATTGGTCCTGTGGGTCTTCTACCATAATATTCAAATTATCATATTATTTTTTTCATAGTTTATACACATGGTATTATATTTGAGAATTCTCAAACAACTGCACCCCCGGCCCCCTCAAAAAAGAAGAAAAGGAAATAAGAAACCAGAAACGAACGAAACACGCTCCTTTTGACAGGCTGTGCACTGTCGAATTTCTGTTATGACAATAGGTGGCTACATCCATTATTTGTATGTATGTTACATCATCATCATCATCATCATCATCATCATCATCATCATCATCATCATCATCATTAACATCGTTGTCGTCGTCGTCTTCGTAGTCGTCGTTGATCCTTCATTCATTTCACCTCATCTTTGCTATTGTCTTCTTCACCACTATCATAATTATCCTCAAAATCATTGGTGTAGCTGTCGTCTCCTCTGGTTCTTCCAATTCTCTTTCCCTTTTTTGTCCATTTATTTGATTGTTTCCTCCTGTGGATCCCTAGCTTCCCGTATGTTTGATTAAGTTCTCAACGAACACTGAAATATATGTACAACTCTCTTGTTTCTGTCGTAGAAGCTTCTCAATGTCTTCTCTTGTTTTCGCATGTCTCATGTTGTCAATTTAATGTCATGCCCACCCTTTCCACACCTGCAATCTCAACCCCCATCACTGAAACTCAACCTTCCCACTCCCCAAATCTCAGCCTCTACACCCCCACCCCATCTCAACCGTACCGCCTGAATCCTCTCGTCTTAACCCCCCCCCCACCTGTTGGTTTTTTTTCATCTCACCCCATCAAACGTCTCACATCGTATCCACTTTGTTATTTCCTGTAAGCGTGTCATTAATTATTCTGAAGTTTTGTCTTTTTTAGAGCCTTGCCCTTGACCCCAAACTACTGCCCTGCAATGCCAGGCTGTTTCTCCGACTGATGATCCGTGGCGACCACAGACAGATCATCGTGTATTAACATGACCCTCTCTCCTCCCACAGACGTAAATTATTTAAATTTAAACCATTTTTAAATACAGTAGACAGCGCACAATGACACCATCGACATGGCAGAAGTAAAGTATAACCCCCCATGTCTTCACGAGTCGTGACCATCACACCCTACTGATTTCTGTTCATAACTGCAACCCCACAGTGACCCCGGGAATTGTGCACTGAATCAAACAATTCCTAATAATGGGGGATTATGCTTTACTTTTGCCCCAAGATTTATAGGTACAAAGAAAAAGCAAAGCCTGTTTTCAAAAAAGAGGATCATCTGCATGGGGTCTAGCATGCGACCATCGCTGCTGCCGCCGCTGCGACTGCAAAGCTCTGTCCTTGACCGTGCTGTGACCTTGACCTACTTTCAGCGTGTCAGTGTAACCTCCACGCCCGGAAGTGCCGTTTCAACATGGGTCTGTACGAGTTGTCCGGCCGGAAGAGCGGGGGTGTCTGCCTGAACTGCCGGCACAACACCAAGGGACGCAACTGCAACTACTGCTCGGTGGGATACTATCGGGACCGGAGCAAGGACATCAAGCACAGGAAGGCCTGTAAAGGTGACGTTTGCGCATGATCGGATCCTCTGCCTTGTTGCAGCCGCTGCTGCTGTGTGGCGTGGCGCACTGTAACCTTGAAGCGCGGTCTGCATAGCTCAGAGTATGCCTCGTCTCAACGCCTGCGCTCGCTGTTTTACTCAACGTGCTGCATTTAGTGTCACCCGTGACCTCCGACCTTTACCCTCTCCCTCATCCCATGTACCCCAACTAATACATGTATCGTATTTTATCAGAATGCATATAACGTGTCCAACCCCTCGCTGAACCCAATATATTCACCCTTTGACAAAGTATACATATCAGATCGCGATAATATCTTTTTCAGGCCATTCGGTGGATTTCAAGACGAGCATTTCTTCTTCGATGTGACCACATTGATTTGCATGTTTGGTGTTTTTTTTCTTTGTTTTTTTTTCTTGAGGGGAGGGAGGGTTCTTTTTTATATTGCCCTTTGTGTTTCACAAATGGGTACAGTCTGTTGCATGAGGTTTCCTTTAACACATACTCCTCCTATTAATAACATATTGGTGTCTTTTTGTGCATATTTATACAGTACAGGCCAGTGCTATAGTGGTTCATCATTACTCCACTTTACAGCATGGTTTGTTCTGGCTGAGGAAAGAGCTGTCAGGGTGATCGGGTTATTGTGATTTGGGCAGGAGGGGGGGGGGGAACAAGTTTAACCAATATAGACTAGTATTAATATGTAAAGATAGTTAATAAAACAAAATACGTTTCTGTCATTTACCGTGTGATAATGCCAGATAGTTATCTGAACTACCAGCCTACTTTTAACCGCTTTTAGAATATTGATAAACACATCTAGAGCAACAAGAACAATATATAATAATAATCTTGCACTTAATGCAGTTTTGGCATCAGTTACTTGCTTTTTCATAAGACCTACCTCGCCTTAGTGTATTATTGTTTCAATCGTGACGCCCTGACAGCTCAAGACTCTACCCCCCCGCCCATCTCCACACCCTCCCTCCTTGTACCCTCCCCCTTTCCCCTGGGCTTGCCCTAACAGCATGAGACTTGCACGACATCTTCCTGTCCTCTTGCAGCTTGCAACTGCAACTTGCATGCCCGCCGCTGCCGCTTCAACTATCAGCTCTTCCAAATGTCAGGCATGCGCAGTGGGGGCGTGTGCATGAACTGTAAGCACAACACGGCAGGGCGCTACTGCCAGTACTGTAAGGAGGGCTATTACCGCGACGCCAGCCGCAAGATCACGGACAGGAGGGCCTGCAGAGGTAGGACATATACCCCTCTCTCCTTCCCCACCCCCTCTCTTCTGCGTACGCACTGTCTGTATTTGTCTACACACGTCCAATTTATTACAAAAGAACTACAACAAACCACAGGAGCCATTGTGAAAGGACAGCAGTGCAGTATGAGTTGTTGTTGTGCATATTGAATCGGGAATTTGTTGAATGACGCGATGGGTTTTTGTTGAAACGGGATGCCAGAGTAAACAAGCGACGCGGCCGGCTCGATATCTGGCTTTCAGATTCGCTGCTGTCAGTTTTTCGCACTCTGGTGTTCACAAACACGAGTCTCAGTCGGGTTCTTTTTTGTAGCATACTAGTAGCACACGTCGTTCTCTGTCGTCTATTAGTTAGTGGCTAGCTACTTTATTGTAAGATCTACAATGAAGTGTTGCTGGTGGTGTTGTTGTTTCTGTTGCGTGGTTGCTACCGCCGGTGTAGGTGGGTGTCGTTGTAGTCGCTGTAGTTGTTGTTATAAATGCTGGTGGTGGTGGTGGTGGTGGTTGTGAT
>NW_004798831.1:1820-4107 GCF_000002075.1 Aplysia californica | reverse complement strand
CTCTCTCTCTCTCTCTCTCTCTCTCTCTCTCGTAGAGGGCGGGGCTTGTGGGGCCCGAAGGGGTGGAGCTTATCCTAGCTTGGAAGGTTGGGGGAGGGACCTAACGTATCGAATGGTAAAATATATGCGTATCTGAAGGGAGTGGTTTAGACCATGTCACTATAGGGGCTGAACCTATCTCAAGGGGCGGAGCTTAATACTTCTAGAGGGATAGAGTAAAAGCATCTCAGAGAATGATGAACGACGTATGTCAAAGGGGGGTGGAGCCCAACGCTCAGAAATAGAGCGTAACTTGTCTCAGAGGGCAGTGGGTGGAGTCTAACGTGTCTCCATAGATGGGATGGTTGTTTAGGGGGTGGTGGGAGGGGTGGGAGTGGTATTGTATCTGGGTATTTTTTTAATGAAAGGGGTGTATGGATAGGTGCTTATGTGTAGCTTCCAGGCAAGATGGAGTATGAGGTTTTTAGTGGTGGGGTTTGTGGGCGGAGCCAACATTGAGACATGGTGCAGTGAATGAGTCGATCAGATGGTATTCTTTTATGAATAGTGTGCCGAAGAGAAACAATATATGTATGTGTGGTGCGGGGGGGGGGGGAGGGGGGGGGGGGTGAGGGGGGTAGTATGAAACATAGTAAATAAGGTTTTTAGTCACTGTTCAAGGTAGAGAGTAAATTTAGGTTCTCAGGTTTTAGATCAGAGGTGTCACTCCTGAAAAATGGTGAAGGGTGAAGAGTGGAAGATGGAAGTGTAAGGTAGGCGGAAGGAGTTAAATATGTCTCTTCCAGGGGCAAACTCTCAGTCATGGAAGAGAAAGACAGAAGAATAATTCCATGAAAAGAATGCTTTAAGAAGTTGGGAAGGCGTCGAGGAGAGGTGAGTGACCATCTGCAGCCTGCGTGCGCGGCGCGATGCCATCTGGTTCTGCCTTGACCCCTGCTACTTTCCTCAGGTTTTGATTATAATGCATGTAGATCTAGTCCCAATGTGAGCTGAACGTCACAAGTGAAAACTTGTCTTAGCATGTATTTTGAACTTCTTGTTCAGAACCTTCTTTTTACCTTGTTTACACTTTTCTACAGCATTCTGAACTGTAGCAAGGTCAAATTTCTGATTTTGTTTCTTCAAGTTAAAAAAAAATAATTTGTGTCCCATTTAAAAGGTTAAATACATGTATTTCAAACTGTTTATTTCTTTAGTTTCTTATGACCAGGTGTTACTTTTGCTGGAGTTTGACTTGATTAAAAGTAACGGACAAGAAAGTAATGTTGATGCAATAAGGTTGTGAGAAAATAATGACTTGAGTTAATATTGCTATAAATACACGGCCAAAACAGTGACACAAGGTGAAAGTTAATTCCGTGACGTCATTTTACTCCTGCCATGTGTGCACTTCAATGTTTTGTTACTAACATACCCGGCTTATAATCCAGAGTTTTACTAACAGCATTGCATGCACCAACATTAATTGTTTTCGTGGAGTGGTGACCTTTTTATATCTAATTCTTCTTCAAAACAGTAATAAGTGTTGGATTTTTAGTCACATATATTTTTTAAAGAAATGGGAACGAATAAAGGTGCTCCAAAAGCCGCGCAGCACACATGAATTAAAGTAATGTCAATCTTCCGGAATAGTAAAGTACACACGCTACCGATTATCTATAATGATGAATGCGTTTTCTACCTAGTCCAGCGGATTCCAATTAGTTAACGCCTAGTATGGTGGTTTGTTCATGGACACAGCTGGCCAGAGGTGGAGAAGATCGACCAGAACAGAGACAGATGGAGAGCTTTTCTTGACGACCTGTACCCAGTACCAGGGTGAAAGAGGCGAATGATGATGATGATGAATGATAGTTTGCATGTTGTGAGTGTATGTGTGTTTGTGTGCGTGTGCGTGTGTGTGTGCATGTGTGTGTGTGTGTGCATGTGTGTAAGTGTGTGTGTGTGTTTGTGTGCGTGTGCGTGTTTATGTGTGTGTAAGTGTGTTTTAGTGTGTGCGCGCGAGCACTAGTTGGAGGGGAGGGGGAGGAGGGTCGATGCTATGAAAACCAAACTATAAGATAAACTTGAATTCTAAAGCAGGAGAAAGAAATGTGCTGAAAGAAAAATGAAGTATGCTGGCCTAACTTTGTGTTCTTCATATTTGTTAATGTGCTTTCTGCTTTGTCTGTTCTGTGGTATATGTCATTTTGTGTTGTGTTGTGTGCGTATTCGTATGTGTGTGCTTGTATGTATGTATGTGTGTATGTATGTATGTATGTATGTATGTATGTATGTATGTATGTAT
>NW_004798831.1:0-1594 GCF_000002075.1 Aplysia californica | reverse complement strand
AGATAGATAGATAGATAGATAGATAGATAGATAGATAGATAGATAGATAGATAGAAAATTGGAGTGGAGAGACAAACGGAAAACCTGTTTTAGACGGGGCGAGGAAGGTGCAACAAACGACAATCGCCCACTGCACATGCTTTCACGACAGTCGGAATGTCTATGGAAGTCGGTAATCATATAATGGCGAGAGGAAAGGGACGAAACCCGAACCAGATGTCAAAAAGTTTAGCGCGGCAAGCTGCTCTTTTGCTGTGTGATCTGGGGGCTTTGGGGGAGATCGGGTGGCTTTCCCGACGACGGCATTGTGGAGTGGAGGAAATAGGGAGGGAGGGGGATGGTGGAGGAGGAGATTGGTAGGGAGGAGGAGTGGGAGGTGGAGGAGGTAAGGGAAAAGAAGGGGAAAGAGGAGGAGAAGGAGACACGAGTTGGAGGGGCAAGAGTAGGAGGAGCGAGGAGAAAAGTGGGAAGAAGAAAGGGAAGATGTGACTAAGGAAGAAGAGCGGAGAAGGATAGAAAGAGGAAGGGACAAGGAGGAAGAGGACTAGACGGATGAGGATGAGGGGAAGATGAGGAGGATAACGTACCGGGTTTGGATTGGGAGATAAAGGAATAGGAGGAGTGAGCAAAGAAGGAAAGGAAGAGAGAGGTGAGAGGGAATAGAACGGTGGTGCTGAGGGGGAGGGAGGAGTGGAGCAAAAGGAGGATGAGGAGGAGGTGGTGGAGGATGTTCTCATAGACGAGAACTCAGAACACGCCCTTTGACATGAAATCGGGAACCTGGAGTGAAAGTCTACTCCAGCTCACTTCCGTTGTGTGAGAAACTGGGGCGTCACATGACCCAAAGGTCATTGCGGATTCAGGGGATTCTGCCGTGGAACTGTCCTACTTGTATCTTTTGTATGTGTTTGCGTGTGTGTGTATGTGTGAGTATGTGTGTAAGTGTGTGTATGTGTACGTGTATGTGTATGTGTGTATGTGTACGTGTATGTGTGTGCATGTGTGTATGTGTGTGTGAGAGAGAGAGAGAGAGAGAGAGAGAAATGTGACAGATTGATTGATTGATTGATTCTAATCCTTATATTGTAATGCTTGAAGTTAGTACGTACGTTCCTTCTCAAATACCTACATTGGAGCTGCCAAAACAGCTATCAAGTTTAACGTAATGATTGTTTTCCTATCCCTTTTACAACAACAACTGTCTCAGAGTTTCGATTTTGATACCTGGATTCGTTTCTTCTAAATGTCCACTAATTCCCACTGGAAAGGATATGTGGACAGTGGCACGCAAAGAGACGTGATCGAGACTTACGAAGACTTTAATGTGGTATACAAAGTCTATGACAAAGGCTTGGTAATGATACTGCCGTGGTTAAAAACTGGCTTCATTAAACTGCTGTCGATGCAGTACAAAACAGATCGGCTTGCCTTCCCACTGGAGGGACTTTCGGGGGTGTGTCAGAGAAGGGTTCGGTGAAAACAACGTGTACCCAGGGTGGCTTTTAACAGATCTTTTGTTACTTCCCTCTACTTAACTCTCTCAACCGCCCCCTCCTCCCATTTTTTTCTTTTCTTTTTCCTCGTACCTATTTTT
>NW_004798830.1:65834-67907 GCF_000002075.1 Aplysia californica | reverse complement strand
CCCCCGTCCCTCCGGCTCACACTCACGTGAACATGTAAAACGGCGTTGTTAAAAGAGAAATGGTGTCTCGTGTCACTTTCGGTTCCCCGAAACGGCTCATATTATAGTAGAACAAATTAATCGTTGCGTATGAATAAAACTCCGTGTCAGGAACAAATAGGTCATTTCAAGACCCGTCTAGGTCCCCGGGCTATGTCGTGTTACTAGGGCTCTTTTTGTTTTTAATTTGGTTGACAGTGAGACAAGAGAGAGACAGAGAGAAGAAAAGAGAGAACAAGAGCTTGAGGGAGAGAGGGAGACGAGAGACAAAACGATGATAGATAGAGAGAGAAAGGGAGAGAGGCGGAGAAAAAGACAAGAGAAAGAGAGAGGAAGAGAGAGAGAGAGAGACGGAGGGAAAGACAAGATAGATAGATAAAGAGAGAGAGAGAGAGAGAGAGAGAGAGAAAGAGTGAGAGAGAGAGAGAGAAAGAGTGAGTGAGACAGAAACAGGGACAGACAGCAAAGTGAGACGAAGAGAAAGACAAAGAAAGAGAAAGGCAGTGCTAAAGAAGTCACCCCACAACTCACAATAAAAGAGAAGCCACCCCCACGATAAACAGTCAGTCCAATGACGCCGTATTATAAAACATACAAGTGGCCGGCAGACACTGCATGCAGCTTTCGACTCACAGCCAGCAGGTACTCAGCCTCCCCCCCTGCTCCCCCGTCCCTCTTGCTCACACGCACGTGAACATGTGAAATGCACGGCGGACATCCCCGGTGGGACGCCAACCAGGCTGGGGCGAGGGGAGAAAATAAATGAGTACCTTTGAGTAGACAAGTCCCGAGGAATGAAGGGGAAATTGACGAACAAAGACGAAAAGACAGAAAAGAAATAGCCAGCATTCTCCCAGTTCTGTAGAAAAAGAAGAGCCCCCCCACCTCCCCCTTTTCAAAAAAAAAAAAAAAAAAAAAAAAGAGAGAGAGAGAGAGAGAGGAGAGAGAGAGAGAGAGAGAGAGAGAGAGAGAGAGAGAGAGAGAGAGAGAGATTAGAGAGCGAGCAAGGAAGGGAGAGAGAGAGAGAGACAGATAGGGAGAGAGAGAAAGTGAGGGGTGGGGGGACTGGTGTGGGAGAGTATAGGAAGATGAAAGAGGGAGATAAATGAGGCCAGAAAAGAGCAAAGAAACAAATTAAAAGACAAAAAGAAGAGCTGGACCAAGAAAAGTATGTGAAGAACTTGAGAATGGGAAAAGAAGACTGAAAACGGGAATACAAAAAGAGGTCAGGGTACATTCTTTAAAAAAACGGAAAGAACAAAAAAAGTGATTGGAGGAGGAGCGAGTAAAGAAAATAAATCGTAAAGACAATAAATGGAAAAGTAAGAAAGAACAGAACATTTAAAAAGGAGCTGACCTGAGATTGTCGGATTAGGGGGGGGGGGAAGGAAAACTAAAGGATACAAGCAAGATAAAATACAAGAAGGAAAACAATCCCAGAAGAAAATCAAGAAAGAAAGGAGGAAGGGGGAAAGATAAATGGGAGGACAAGGCGAGGAAGGAAACAGCTCACGGCCTTGAGGCGATGTCTTTAACCTCCACTGACACTGCTGTCTCTACGATTGCTCTTTTGGCTTGTCTTATTCATCTCCCTTTCTCATGGATGGTTCTCAGTTTTTATTTTGTTTTGTTGTTGTTGTTGGGTTTTTTAAAATGTGCTACGCTTCTTCTATCGATATAACTTTCGTTGTTAATAAATAGGCAAAAGATCGGCTGATTCGAGGCAGCCTGCCGGAGCTCAAATATTGTATGTTACGTATGGGGGCACTGTGATAATATGTCCAATCAGACAGACGGAATTAACGGATTCTGATGATAGATCTTTCCCGTGATATGAGATTCAAACTCACGTCTTTTTTTCTTTTACTTTTAAGTAAATGTTTTACTGCACTTACAACACAAATAGATCATAATATTATAACAAAACAGTAAAACCATTTTACTGAATACTATTGGATCTTTCCGGTTCCGGTCTTCTTTTCCCATTCTCAAGTTCTTCACATATTTTTCTTAGTCTAGCTCTTCTTTTTGTCT
>NW_004798830.1:64161-65643 GCF_000002075.1 Aplysia californica | reverse complement strand
TCTCTATCCCTCTAACTATCGCTCTCTTTCACACTTTTTTTGTACTATAAAAATACTAATAGTACACTATTAGATCATATTATTATAACAAAACAGTAAAACCATTTTTCAAATACACTAAAAGAACTGACGCACACAACAAAAGGCCTTTCTTCCTACACATAATACAATGATTTCTTTCCAAAAATTCGTATTCTTACTTTTAATGGTACCCTACTAGGAAAACCTTAAAGGATGGGTGATGGGGAATGGCAAGGATAATATGGGAGTTTTGAGAGTATCCAAGGGAAGAAATGGATGACGATCCATTTTGTTTCCGATCTCGCACAATGGTAACTTCACTTCCCGTTTCGCCAGATTTACTTTTTTTGTTTTACCAGAAGCTTGAATCGCCTGAGAGTGCCCGTTTCCTACGAGATAAAGATAATATATAGCAAAGAAAAGAAAGCAGTCTGCTGTTTCAAGGGAAAAGAAATAATTTATACGACTCGATACAATCTTCCGTAAAAAAAAGAGTTCTTACTCTATTCATGCCCTGGTTTTCTTTTATCTAAGCTTCATTTGTGTCCAAGTAGATATTATATTTAAAAAGTATGTTAAAATGTTATAGTCTGCTTGGATTTGTCCTCAATTCTGTCCCAATTTATCATGTCGATTCAAACCACGTTCAATGACCGCTCAAAAGGATTCTTACGGAATTTACTTCGCGCTGATCGAAGTAATTACTGAGAAGTCGATTCCTCAATCAGGTTAACTACATCGATTATTATCTTTTTAAAAGGGCAATCACGGAGTACAGGCTTTAAACAAAGACAGTCCAACCGCATGAAGTGTGTCAGACTTATAGAAATTGGCGGTTGGTGGGTATTCTGGTGTGGTTTTCCTCTTTCGTTCCTGTCAAACTCAAACGTCTGTCGTCCTTATCTCTTTCTCCTCCTGCTTTTCTTTGTTCGTTACTCTCAAGTAACGCTTCGAGTTTTTATTGGCACTTATATGACCTATTTGTTTTACAAACACCGTAAAACTCTAACTAAAGCTAAAAAAGACTGCCGGACACGATTTACCGGGCCAGATGTGAAAACAGTTCCCGCGCTCCCCAGGTACAAAGCAGCTGGACATTGCATTTGGCGCAGGCTCAGGCCCGGCTATGTGTACAGTGGCCACAGAAAGATGGACTGACCTGATGAAATCTTCTGTCTCAAAGGTACAGAAAACAGCTGTCTTTACTCACGTCTTCCTTTCCTCTTGGTATGGTTTTCTTGCTTTTTTAGACCTTCACCCACTCCTTTTTTTTTCTTCATCCTTTTTCTCTGTTTTCATTTCATGTCTCACTTTTTCTCTCTCTCACTTACAGTATCTACCCGCCCCCCTCCTGCCTCTTTTCTGATTTTGTGAAGTCTACTTCTTCAAAGCCTGTCTCCCCCTCTCTCCCGTCTGCCCGTTTTCCTGTCTGTATGTCTGTCTGCCAGTCTCTCTCTCTCT
>NW_004798830.1:62254-63722 GCF_000002075.1 Aplysia californica | reverse complement strand
AACCGACCAGTGACGCACATCTCTCTCTCTCTCTCTCCTCTCTCTCTCTCTCTCTCTCTCTCTCTGTGTGTCTCTCTCTCCGTCTCTCTCTCTCTCTGTCTCTCTCTCTGTCTCTCTCTCTGTCTCTGTCTCTCTCCCTCCCCCCCTCTAAACCAATCACCATCAAACAACATTTCGCTCACGCTAACAACACGGGAGAGGTAGGAGGACATTAAAGGCCGAGAGATATGCCGGGGAAAATGTCCAACTGGAAATCAGGGGTTCCGCTATTGTGATTAGATTACTGTAAACTCCTCAAAATGCTGACCCGCTGTTGAGTCTGGTCGTAAAGGAGCTGTTTTTCCTGAGTAAAGTCAACAAACCGAATCGCTCGGGAGAAACGTGAGGCCTCTCGCTAACCACATCCGTTGTTTGCCTCCCTTTACCCACTCTTATACAAACGGAAGTCCCGATGCCTTGACCTTTGCTATCTTACTAAAACAAAGAGCTCGCTGCAAGGGGAGGTAACGGGGGTGATCAAAGGGCAATAATCGCTTCTGTTCGTGCGGGGAGAGAGGGGATGGGAGAAAGAGAGAGAGAAAGAGAGGGGGAGAGAGAGGGAGAGAGGGAGAGAGAGAGAGAGAGAGAGAGCGGGGTGGGGAGACTAGAAAGAAACAGTTAAAGAGAAAGAGATACACTAAGAGAGGGAGAGAGAGGGAAAGAGAGGAGGAAGGAGCGTGAGCGGGTGGAGGGGGGGGTGGTCGAGAGTTACTGAGAACGAGTGAGACGGAGAAACAGATACAGGAAGAGAGAGAAAGAGAGAGACAGAAATAGAGAAAGAGAAAGAGAGAGAGAGAGAGAGAGAGAGAGAGAGAGAGAGAGAGAGGGGGGATAGAGAAGGGGTCGGCTTAGTAAATTGAGAGAGAAAAACAAAAATTAAAATGAGTATATAGATAGATAGATATATAGATAGATTGAGAGGGAGAAGGAGAGAAAGAAAGAAAGAAAAAAAAAGAAAGATAGAGAAAGGGAAAGAGAAAGAGAGACAAGGAGACAGAGAGAGCCTTCCCCTCTTCCCTTCATGGCTTTCTTTGTGGCTAGCCCTCCAATCATAGTTGTTTATCCGCACGAGTGGACGGAGAGCCATCTTCCCGTACATCAAATGAGCGTCCCTGGAGACCACAGGGGGGGATAATAGCAATCGCTATCGTTTAATAGCAAGAATAATAATTCCGTAGTGCTTTCTCTCCCTTGAGCAGGTGTACGCCTCCAGAAACAGCTTGACTCACAGATACTGTGGCCTATCTCTGCCTCTCTTTTACTCTCTCTTTCTTCGTCTTTGTTTCTTTCTGTATCTCTCTCTCTCTCTCTCTCTCTCTCTCTCTCTCTCTCTCTCTTTCTCTTTTTCGCTCTCTCTATATCTCTCTATTTTCTCTACCCATGTCTTTGTCTCTGTCTTTCTATAATTTTCTTTCTGTTTTTGTCTTCG
>NW_004798830.1:57086-58270 GCF_000002075.1 Aplysia californica | reverse complement strand
CTTTCCCAAACCAACCCCCCACACACAAATTGAACCTTTCTCTTTCAGGCCGGAACCGAACCTAAATCTTTCGCGCACAAGTCAAGGAACCGCCCTGACATGACACTTCATTCAGCAGACGGCGGTGCTCAGACGTCCGTCAAGTGGAGCAGATGTGAGCTAAGTGCGAGGGCCCAGGGGTTCGCAGCTGGAGCCGCAAGTGAGGACGACCCCGAGATGCACGCGCTGATACTGGGACTCGGAGGCCACAGGAGGTCAGATCCGGTGAGATAAGACGGCGAGAGTTATCTGCCCGGAACCTGGGAAACCTGCCTAGGTGTCATGGCGTCATGGGGTGTGTGCAGTTGTGCCGGGCGGAAGCGCCGAATGCAAGTCTGGATATCCAGTTCTTGCCTGCGTTTTACTTATACCTGGATATCCAGTTCTTGAGCCTGATTTAGTTATACCTGGATATCCAGTTCTTACCTCCGTTTTAGTTATACTTGGATATCCAGTTCTTGAGCCTGATTCAGTTATACCTGGATATCCAGTTCTTGCCCCGGGTTTAGTTATACCTGGATATCCAGTTCTTGCTCCTGATTTAGATAACTGAGTTGAAGACCCAACCCGGTTCGATTTGCTTCTCTACACACAATTGAAATTTTTAAAAGAAATGTTGATGCTGTCTTTGTTCCAGTCTAGCTCTAGCTATAGGCTCAGGCCAGTTTTCTATGAGACAGGGCGCGGGAGAGGCAGAGCAGACCCAACAGAATCTATCGATTAGGCCTAGATCTGATCTGTCTAGCAATAGCAGCGCATACCGTTTAGGACGCGGATGGAGGTAATGGGATAGTACGCAAGAAGCAAATCCAGATTAACTGGAAATTCCCGAGAGCCATGCCCAATTTTTAAACTTGGGTAGATCTAGATCTAAAACCAACCAGCAGCAAGTTTAGAAGGAGGCAAGTTTGTGTTTGATACTATGCCGCTGAGCAGGTCTGAAATCCAATTATTCCCACGTAGTTAACCTGGATAACCAGTTAATGAAGATCTAAGTCTATGCCCAGCACTAGCGTGGAGAACGCGAGACTTCGAGCTGTTGGCTGTGTGCAGGCTTGTCGAGTGTGAGCGCCAAGTTCGGATCAGGATTTGGCTGGTTAGACACAGGGAGGTGGATAAGGGGGAATGGGGAAAGGAATGGGGGG
>NW_004798830.1:54569-56591 GCF_000002075.1 Aplysia californica | reverse complement strand
AAAGGGGGAATTATAGATTGAATCATGATCTTCGAATGACCGTGGTTGGTTGCTCGGTGCTCTATTGTGGTTTCCTCTTTCTTTTATAAGACATATACTGTCCTTATCTCCCCTTTTTCTTTTCTATGTATGCTACTCTACTCTCTGGTAACACCTCTAATCTATGACAATTATTTGTGTTGCAAGAGCCGTAAAACTCTCACTAAAACAATCTTTAAACAGCCAACTGCACCACCTCCACGTACCAACACAACAAAAACCTATCTTCTTTCAGGAAGAGAGAAGAAAGAAAGTGAGTGAGGGGAGATATCATATCGTCATTCATCAGGACATCAGGAGGTCAACGACAACTGTTCCAACTGTCATAAAATCACCATCACCGCCCGGGGGAGGCCAGAGGTCACCATGTCTCTTATCGCTGAGCTGCCTGTACTTTAATATCGCTCTCCCACTCAGAGATCCCCTGCCCCAACCCGTCAACCCACAGCATCTGCTGTCAGGCCGAGAGGTTTAATTGACCTTTAAAATCATCGTTCATGCATAAATGTGTTGGCATGGAATTACGGGATGTCTTACAGGACAATTTATTGGCCAGAGGGTTTCATATTGGCCAGGCTTCCCATGAATATTTCATGATCTCGCTGAAGGTTCAAAAATTAATTTCTGTGATCGAATTGGTTGTTTTTGCAAAGGTTTAGCGATGTTCTTCTTCTGCTGCTGCTGTTGCTGTTGTTTATTGCTGTTGTTGCTGCTGCTGTTCTTATGTCATTTTGTTGCATATTGCTGTTTTTGTCTTGGTTTTATGTTTCAACTACGTGTACATTTCAAATTAATTGCTCTTTAGAACTGGCGTATTCTTATTAATATCATCTGCAAGTTTTTATCTCTTAAGTATTCTTCCTGCATTGCTGTTTCGTTTCGTTATTTTGTGTTGCTGTTGTTTTCGTTGCTATATCCCCCCCCCCTCTAGTTAATTAGTGCTTTGTTACTGCAATCAAATTTAGTTAGCTAATGAAGTTGTTCACATACTGTACTTTTTCCTGATTGAAGGTAGCCATATTTGTTTTCTAACTCAACATCATTGGTAATGTTGTTGTTTTTTTCTTACGTATTATTGTTCTACGATTTTGTTTTAGTGGTCTCCGAAGTTTCTAACGTGCGCATCTAAATGTTGGGTGTTTGGAGGGTGCTCCGAAGTGGTTTGCTCCTTCTTTCCAACCAAACATCTATCGCCTTCATCCTCTACTCTTTGTTTTCTTTGTAGGTTACTCCCAAGTAGCGCCTTTAATCTTCGTGAACTAAAAGACTTATTTGTTTTGCAGAACATATACAGCTCAACTTCCACCTGAACAAAATAAACCCGGAACTTCCCCCAATGTGTCCCTTGTGCGACTATGCATATGAGACTGGATCATCACCTGTTCCACTGGACAGCCCTAAATGACATCAGAGCTACACTTCTCCCTCCGAGACCTAACTTTGACAACACACTCTACGAAACATTACAGCAACTGCAGCAAACCTGCACTTGTCACTACATGGCATTGGACAGAAGGGCGAGAGCCCAGCTGTTGCTGGATCGATAACAACTTTTAAAGATTTAGCTTTAGTAAGAGTGTTACGGCTCTTGCAGCACAATAAGGTCATATAAGTGCCGAAGAATAGATGTGTTACAAGAGAGTAACGTACACAAAGAAGGAGGGTAGATACAGACGATAGATAGATGTTTGATAGGAAAGAAGAAGCAAACCACACCAGAGCGACCACCAACCACCCACTGTAAAGCTCTTACGAAAATTTAAGTTAAAAATCTTCCGAATGGGGCTACCGTATTGATGTTTACCGTTCTAAAATGCTGGCGAAAATGTAGGGATAGAGAAACAGTCGACTGTTAATTCGTCATACAACTGCAGGATAATGTCCAGATAATTTGTAACTTCCTGTTGAGGGAAAAGAAACCAAAGGAACAGACCACCTCGGAGAAGTCACCGACGACGGAACTGAGAAACCATCAATAGCCCC
>NW_004798830.1:51599-54195 GCF_000002075.1 Aplysia californica | reverse complement strand
CACACACACACACACAGGTACACGCGCAGACACACGTGCATAACATATGGATTGAGAGATGACAGACAGAGGAAGTTTTTTAAAAATAATGAAAAACAGATTCCAACAACAAAACATTAATTAAGTATTTCATTTCCCCAAAGCCGTTTAGTAATAATTCAAACACGAAACAAAAGAGCTCTCCAGTTCCCTGTACTCCTTTGTATCAACATAATATTATTGTTGACTTGGCACAGTCGCTGCCACAGACGTGATATAAGAACAATACTTAACTCTTTACAGATGTGATATAAGAACAATACTTAACTCTTTACTAACGTGCTGTATGTAAGAACAATACTTAACTCTTTACAGACGTGCTGTAAGAACAGTACTTAACTCTTTAAAGATGTGATGTAAGAACAATACTTAACTCTTTACAGATGTGATGTAAGAACAATACTTAACTCTTTACTAACGTGCTGTATGTAAAAACAATATTTAACTCTTTACAGACGTGCTGTAAGAATAGTACTTAACTCTTTAAAGATGTGATGTAAGAACAATACTTAACTCTTTACAGACGAGCTGAAAGAACAATGCTTAACTATTTACAGACATGACGAATACCAAACGCTACCCCAGAATCACACAAAGTTCTATCTGCTCGGTACATGTCAAACTTTTCAAAAATACATTTTTTTGAATATCTTGATAACGACTCCGAATAACCTTACGATTTTCGCAGCACAGATAGAGCATAATATGGTTTGTGATCTCATGGTCTTTTTAGTTTTAGTCAGAGTTTTACGGCACTTGCATCACAATAAGGTCATACAAGAATAGATGTGTTACTAGAGAATAGCACACACACAACAGAAGGAAGAGAGATAAAGAAGACTGATGTTTGATAGGAAAGAAGGAGCAAACCACACCAGGGCACCCACCAACCACCCACTCTCGTGGTCTTAGTAACTCAAAAAGGCCAAATATTATGTTAGATAAAACTTTGTAATTCTACGGCAGCGATATGTCTGATCAGAAGACCAAAGCCAATGCTGGACAACACTTAAACCATTGTACACTAATTAGAAACACAAATGTGCCTATTGCACAGTATCAAGAAATGGAATTGGATTGGGCACACCCTGAGGAGATTCCCAACAAGCATCAATTAGTTTTAGTAGAGGTTTTACGGAGCTCGCAACTGCATACGGTCATATGATAGCCAGGAGATTAAAAATGTTACAAGAGAGTAACAAACATAAAAAAGAAGAATGGAAGATAAGGACCATAGAAGTTTGATAGGAAAGAAGAAGTAAACCACACCAGAGCACCCGTCAACCACCCACCAACAAGCATCATCAGACAGGCTTTGACGTGGAATCCACAAGGAAAACGTAAGAAAGGAAGACCAAAGGTGAAATGGAGGCGAGCGGTACAAGCGGAAATGGAAAAGGCGGGGACATTATGGAAACAGCTAGAAAAAGATGCACTGGGCAGGCTTCGGAGACTTATAAACAATCTTTTAGTTTTTGTAGAAATTTTTCGGCACTTACAATTAGGTGTTACGGCTGAAGGTTAGACGTGATACAAGAGAGTGACAAACACAACGAAAGGGGGAGGAGAGAAAAGAATGACAGATGTTTTATAGAAGGAAAGTAGAAACAAAACTACATCAGAGCACTCTGCCAACCATCCACAAGGAGGGGGAAGGAGGTGGGAGAGGGGGGGGGGGAGGGGGATAGATAGAGAGAGAGACAGAGAGAGAGAGAGAGAGAGAGAGAGAGGGGGGGGGGGATTCTATTAACATCCTTTAAAATGTGTATGAATAAGGACGAGTAATGAGAATGAATAAGCAGTAAAACAGTGCGCCGGTTAACTTTGTTGCAGAGAACACAGATTCATAAAGGGTTAATAAACCCGCACAGCCAACCACTCACTCACACTCATACACAACATCACATAAAAATGAAATAACAAACTCACTTCCTCGCCGAGCTTAATCAATTCTTCATAACTGCAACATGTCTTCATCATTTTCACCGCTCAGCTTCGTTTTCATTCGCCAGTGTCAAAAGGGGCTCAATTGGCGACACAATACGGCTTTTGTACATGCAGTTGGAACGTTTTTGCGTCCGAGCATGCTGGTTGTGTAGGCCTGAGCGATTATTGTGATGGAGTCAGTCAACCGTGACTGCACTTTGAGCTGCACGGCACAATAGTTCTGAATGATTTTCTCTCTCAGTGAGCCCCGATTTTTGTCTTTGTTTTCCTAGTTCTTTGTTTTTTTTGTTTTTTGTTTTATTTATTCATTTAATTTTTTGTGTAATTTTTTGTTGTTGTTGGTTGGCCAGAATTGTCACCGGCTTGATGTTTTAAGAAGAACTGAATAAAAGAGAATGGTGCGATCAGACTCTTTGATCGCTTACGTCATTAATGGGTTTGGGCTTTCGTTTCATGTATTTCCTGTTGAACTTCTTTTTTTTTTTAGTTGAAAGAGGGACGAAAAGGGAGAGTGGCAGATCGTATTCTTTTAGACAATGAGGAGGGTTAGTGTCAAGGGAAGGGGTAGGGGAGGAAAAGGTGCCCCCGGAAGGAAAGGTAGTGGGGGCTT
>NW_004798830.1:49094-50563 GCF_000002075.1 Aplysia californica | reverse complement strand
TGGGGAGAGAACAAAGGCAATCAGACCCCAGGCAGCGGAAACGGAACCAAAAGTCAACTCAAGTCTCCCACTCCACAGATCGATAGAAATAACAGTTCACCCCATTCATTGTCGCGGGCCCGCCAAATGTAGCAAAAACCGGCCAATTTAGCGCATCTGTTCTTTTTTCATTTTGGCTGGTCAGGCGGAAGAACAAAGGGGACAAGGAGGATGCGTGCGCAACATGATTTCCGTCACAGGGACAATGCTGGGGACTGGGAGGGAGATGAGAGCGTTGTGCTACTACAAAACGACGGGGAGATTTCTATTTCTAGATCTAGGTTTGGTGAGTTTCGCCTTGGTTGATTGAGTTGGACGTTGTAATTATTATTGCTGTTTTGTTTTATGTTTTTGTTCTTGTTGGTGTTCTTATTGCTGTTGTTGTTGTTGTTGTTGTTGTTGTTGTTGTTGTTGTCGTTATTGTTGTTGTTGCTGCTGTTCTTGTTGTTCGCCGTGCAAGAAAGAATGACGTACGGCATGTCCTAGACGGTAAACGCATATTCATCAAAACGGTACGTGTGTTAAGTCCGTATGATACAAGAAGCGTTAACAAATCTCAAGACCGTCTCCAATATGACCAAGAAAAGAGAATAAATATACTTAGAGCCCTGAAAAGTCCATCGACAAGCCAAGATCATTTAGGACCCTTTTGGGGTTTGAACCTTAGTAAACTGTACGGCGTTTCTTAGTGGGAGTTATCAACGTGCCAACAAATTATAATTAGACGACAATGAAGCAGAAGAAAACGAAAATGAGAAGAAATTAAAAATTGACGACCCATTTCACCACACAAAGAACGTTCCACTTTATTTTGATTTAATTCTAATTCACTTGAACTGAATATCATTTTTTTTTTTAATTGTTCTTCTTTTCCTTTCGTTTCGTTTCTTAAAAAATTATATTCTATCTCATTAAATGTTAAAAGAAGCGCCACACTGCCTGATGACGACGAGCGGGTGCGAGAGATATTAATGCCGTGCCCCCACAGACAGGGAGAGAGGGAGAAAGCGTTGCCGGGAATAAAGGAGATATTAAAATTTCATGACCAGAGCGCCTGTCCAAAGGGCCTCTAAGAAACGGTTCTTGACAACTTCCTGGCTGATGCACGTGCGTGTTTTAGCACGGTTCTATTCTCACAGGCGTCACGCTGCGACGCCGACATTTTGGGTTTTTAGGTAGATAGTGCTGGGCAGCGGTTTAGATTTTCGTGAACTGGATATCCAGATTAACTATCGCAAATGGCTGGACATAATTACCAGGTTGACCTGTATTTCAGTAGGCCGGCTTAGCGGCATAATCTCAAAACCAAACTCACTTCCAGCCTTAAACTTACTGCTGGTTGATTTAGGTCTTAACCATTTGAAAAGAGAGTATGGCTCGCGAGAATTTTCTGATTTGTTTTGGATTTTCTACTAACAAATAGGCCCACT
>NW_004798830.1:43830-47457 GCF_000002075.1 Aplysia californica | reverse complement strand
GGGGCCTGGGAAAGAGAGAGAAGACCGGTGCTTTTAAAATTTTAAATGTATACATGTATTAAAGTGTAGACAGCAATATGTATGATGGAAAAAACGGTGATATAGGCAGAGAAAGAAGTCGAAGAAAGAAAGACGAAGAGCAAGGCAGAGAGGTAGAGACAGAGTGATAGGAAGACAAATAGAGACTGGAAGCCCGTTAGTACATATTAAGGACTCCCCCCCCCCTCTCTCTCTCTCTCTCTCTCTCTCTCTCTCTCTCTCTCTCTCTCTCTTTCTCTCTCTCTCGCTTTCTATCTCTTTCTTTCTCTCTCCCCACTTCTCTTTTCAATCTACGTAATTTCCCCCACTCTATCAGACCTTCATTCATTTCTTTCCGATACCATTGTCTCTCGTTCTCACTTTCTGCCTCACTCCATCGTTCACTAGAGACTCAATCACCCCCACCTTCACACCCCCTCATCCTTCCCAACTTTATCCCACTTTCCCTTCGCACATCCACATTGCGGGTGTTTTGGTGTTGTTTACTCCTTCTTTCGATTAAAACATCTATCGTCCTTATCTCCCCTCCTTTTCTTTGTATATCACTCTCTGGTAACACCTCCAATCCCCGGCACTTACATGACCTAACTGTGTCACAAGTGCCGTAAAACTTTTACTACAACTAAAACACTCCCCTCCCCCCCAGTCCCCGTATTCTCCCATCCTAGCCCTCTCACCTTTCATCCAACCCACCTCCCAACCCTCCCTGAGAGAATGACCTATAGGTTACCACCAGCAGGGGGTCCACATTACCATGTTTGTCGACATGGCCACTACTACCTCCACACCCGTGAACGATCTGTCAGCTTGTCGGGGCCGGGATAATGACCGCCAATTTCCTACAACACGCCGTCACAGGCCTGTTAACATCTCCAGCCATTACCACGCCATTCCCAGACCTGGTATCACTGATTTCCACCAGTTACCGGCTGACAGCCACTGGGCTCAAAGATCTGTTTTGAGATACATTTCCTCTGTGAAATGGCTCTGCGTGGCTTGGAACAACAGCCCAAGTGTCATGGAGATGGTTATAGCCGGGCTAATTATGATTCGAGTTTTTCCTGTCGTTTTGGAAATTGATAAAAGAGCTAACAAGAGAAAACCACGTCGACCAAACAACGTTCATGTAGCGCAGGGAACAGTAAGATAGAATGCCATAAATAACTAAAAGATGTAATCTAAAGTAACAGAAAGTGGCTGACGAGTGTATGTTCTGGTGTGGTATGTTTCCGCTTTCCTATCAAACATC
Source organism: Aplysia californica (assembly GCF_000002075.1). NCBI lineage: Eukaryota > Metazoa > Mollusca > Gastropoda > Aplysiida > Aplysiidae > Aplysia > Aplysia californica. Next base: position 46,169 of record NW_004798830.1, on the reverse strand, counting down.
TATCGCCCTTATCCTCACCAGCTTGTTTTCTTTGTATGTTACGCACTTAGTCACGCTTCTATTCTGCGACACTTATAAGACCTATGTAAATCACAAGAGCCGAGAAACTCTTACTAAAACTGAACGGAAAGGGTCAAAAGAGAAGGAACCTGGGATCGAACTAACAACAACGACAACGACTATACAAAAGACATTTGGTGCAGGTGGAAAGAGTAAACAAACAGGCAGAAACAACCAAAGGATTTAAACAAACGAAATAACAGGATTGCAATATTTAACAAATACATGTATGATATTGTAAATGCTTTGTGTACCCAATTGGCTCAATTAAGATCATTATGGAGGTCAGGTGCTTCTACTCTGCCTGTTAAGGTCAACCGAGCGGAGTGGGATACAAAGATTTATTATTCTCTCTTACAATTCCTTTTTCATGAAACAACAGAGTTAATATAATCTCTCACGCTACTGAAATCGGAGAGCCATAGCCTAGTCAAAAACGCATAGCCTACCATTGGGTGATAATCTTATTACTGTACACGGGAGTTGTTTTAGCATTGCGCTTCCAGTGACATAAATCCTCATATTTCACACGTGAAATATAAGCTGATAGGCTATCTCACACGTGAAATAGTAATATAAAACTTTGCATAAAAGTATGGTTTTACAATCTCCTATAAACACTCATGAGTTATTTAAGAGGCGGTACCTATCGTCTCCCATAGGATCGAGCCAGACATGTTGATAGCTTTGTAAACTCCACACAACGACCCGAGTTTTAAAACGCACAGTGTCGAGTTCGAACCAGTGCCCTGCGCTTCGAAGTGAAGCTTAATACCAACTGAGTTAACGGGGCGCCCAGCGGGAAACAATATATTATAAAAGTATCAGAACACACAGAATGATACACTGTACAAAATAATGTCCCAACAAAGGATTCAAACTCACGTCTTCTACGTGTAACGACAAGGTACCTCATGCTTGCTCACAGACGCTAGTAAAATGACGTGACAATTTTGCAGTAAATGTATGCGTTTTTACGCCACCTTAAACATAATTTAGATCATTCAGGAAGCAGGTTTCCGACCTGCCAAGGACAACACAGACTGAGAGGAATACAGTATCCCAGTAGAAAGACCGAGATACTCAGTTAAAATTCACTATCACTCGGGAATCGAACTCAGGTCACTTGCACGTGACAGTGAAACGCTCAACCGTTACATTACAGACGCCGGTTTGAGCGTAACAGAACCCAACAAGAACAAATCAACTCTTTTTTTTTTCAGTCAATAAAAATAAAAGCAACGACAACGAGAAAAGAAAGAATACAAACAATAATTCTAAAATATGTGAGATAACAACTAGTTAACAAAAAATAAACGGATAACGGCAAATAACACGTCACACATTATCACCAACCTCGTCATAGAAATCCACCTAAAAATCTTCTCATACGAGGAAACGCCCACGGAGTGAGGGAAGTGGAAAATTCCCCAGCTCTGTTATCCTAGCAGTGGGAATACGAGGGCCATAAAACCTGGAAAAAAAAGAAATAGTTTTTAAGTTCATTGATGTTAATGTCCGAGTCAGAGAAGGATATTATCTCAAAGTGTTGTGGGTGGGAACACAAAACAATGACAGTAACCTGATAGCAAACGTTTTAACGTTCTTCGCCCTTATCAATACAATTTTGATCTTCGTGGAGACGGGTGGCTTCGATCCTGCCTGCCAGAGTCACCTTATACATAATTCTAGTTTCAGTAAGAGTTTTGCTGCATTTGCAACACAGAGAGGTCAGTAAGAGCCGAAGGTTAGCGTTATTTACCAGAGAGTAACATACACAGAAAAGAAGGAGAGATAAGAACGATAGATGCTTGATAGGAAAGAATGAGCAAACCAGAACTAACAGACCATTTGCCAATCCCCCACACCATAGACTGAACTGAATGGGAAAGGACATAATATTCGAAGGAACCGGGTTCCGATTTCAAAACGCAATCGTATAAACTCACCTACTCCATGCAAGGACGAGCCTAACCATTTCACAACAGATTACACATACATATATATCATTATTATATATGAATTCACAGACCGATTGTTAATAAGGTACGACAGAAAAAGATTTAAAAAGTGAGAACCGTGCAGTCAACAGATTAATGTTTCGTTCCCAACACTGAAATTAAGTAAAAGACGTAGACGGTAGACATCGCCAGAACGTTCGACTAGGAAGATATGTTTCAAAGAATCTGAAACTTACGTCAATGACAGATTTATTACTTTTGTGTCAGAGAGAGAGGGAGAGAGAGAAGGGGGGAGAGAGTGAGAGAGAGAGAGAGAGA
>NW_004798830.1:40882-43449 GCF_000002075.1 Aplysia californica | reverse complement strand
GAAAGAGAGAGAGAGAGACAGAGACAGAGAAAGAGAGAGAGAAAGAAAGAGAGAAAAAGAGAGAGAGAGAGACAAAGGGGCGGACAAATTAAGGGAAGGAAGAAGAGGGATTGAGGAAGAGAGTTTGGGAAATCCACCAGGTGCTTGCCAGTCGTGTTTCAGTGTTTGAAATTGACATATTATTCCTGGAAATTCCGTAACCCACAAACTGGGAACCTTTACCGCTGGTGCCTGGAAAATAAAACCAAAAACCAAAAACAAGCCAGTTTTTTTTTTTTCTAAGTCAACGCCGAAATGCTTTTCGACCGTATTATCTCAAGCGCTTTTTTCCTTTTACATTTGTACGCAATTAAATAATAATTAGCTTTTAAACATTATAGGTTTGTTTAAGAATCAGGACACCTGATGACCAAATGTTAACAAATAAATCTACCCCTTGTTATTCATGATTATCCTCTATTTGTTTCCTCTTAGCGTGGAAATATCTTCTTACTTACTATCTCACATTCTCATAGACAATAGTTGTCTGAAAAGAATAAGCTCATTAACATGGCAACCAAAAAAGAGACGAGGGGGAAATAAAGGACCTTAGATTTAGCGGAATTTGAGACAAAACTAAGCTATGTGTACAGAGATCTTTGGATCTTTGAAAGCTAGTGGAAAATCTCTAGTTTAAGAATAGCCTGCTGAGGACTGGGACCACTTTAATCACGTCATAATATCAAGTGAGGTCAGGTCGCACCTTACGGCACGTGCATCTCTTTAATCCCAGCCACAGCAGTTCATGGAATGTGGGAGTTGAAAACTGACGGAGGGAAAAATAATATTTTCATTTATTTTACGAGTGCAGCAAAGCCAAGGTCGAGCTGATCTTGAAATGTTCCTCAGGTGCAAAAGAACGTTATTATTGAAAGGGGTCGTGTGACGTCACAAGGTGAGCCCGTCCTGTTGCGAATTGAGAACCGATCCGAGGAGGAGGCAAGGGATTCAAGGGAAACGATTCAAGGGAAGCAATTCACATAAAGTAATTAAAGGGATGTCATAAGCAGGAAGTAGTAAAGGGGAAGTAATCTCATTAAAAAGGAGAAGGCATTGTGAAAGGAAATAATAGTTCCCTTTTAATTTTTCAATGCAGGTAAGCTTGTCTCAGCGCTCTGCTTTCTATGCAATGATTAATCCATCCCAATTCTCTTTTCATGCACTCACGTCATTTTTATGAAACTTCTTTCTTTCTTTCTTTCTTTTTTTTTTTTTTACAGTATTCTTTTCTTTTAGCGTCTTTCTCCTCTTTACATTTTGATTTTCCATTTAATTTGAAAACTTTCCTCGTATTATTTTACTTAAGTGTTGGAGATAAATGATACAGCAGAGTGGAAAAACGCAATTAAAGGAAACGATTGATATTGTAATTGCTGATAGGAACGAAAGAGCTCAAACTTCTCGAAATGAAAAGGCTGACTTTTTCCAAACTTAACGTTTTCAGGAAAAATGTTAGCAAGGCAAACGTTCAAGAGACCAAAGTACTTGAGAAGAAGACGGAAAAAGAAACACGGATGAGGAAAGAGAGAAGAAGACCGAGAGAGAAACACGGATGAGAAAAGAGAGAAGAAGACAGAGAAAGAAAAACAAACAAAGAAAAAGAGGGAAGAAGAAGGTACGGGGTTATTAAGCCGACAAGGAAGGAAAAAGAAAGAAGATTTCAAGAAATAGAAAGAAAGAAGAAAAAACAATGTATAGAAAACACATTAAAACAAACAACAACAAAAATATAATTAAGGATATCAAGAGGCACGAGGAAGTAGAAATGAGAGATGGAAAACTGGAAAGATGTTTGTGTTGATAAGAGCAGGTTCTGAGGAGGATAGACAGAGAAAAGCAATATTCTTCTGGTTTTTCTGTTTGTTGCTTAGGATTTTTTTGGTGTTTCTTTTGAGCTTGATATTATGTTTGTATGCTTCTTATTCGTTTTTTGTTTTCAAGGAAGAAGGTGGGGGAGGGAGGGGGGTATGTATGAGTTAATTGAGTTGAGCTGATCGTCACGACAAGGGAGTATTTTTATCAGGTTTGAGTTTATCGATACAGTAAAGGTCATTTCGTGCTGAGGAAAGGCAAGACAAACAGCAAAATTGGAAGAAGATAAAAGAATAGGGGATTTTAAGGTACACCCTCCCACCACCCACATAAGGGGTTTATATGCCTACTTTCTATGAAATGTAAATGTGTTACCAACACAGGAGCAAACAACACCAGAGCACCTAGCAACAACCCACTGGGTTCCAGTTCGAGAACAGAGAAGCTCATAGATACAGTATTAGAATTAAAAACAAACAAACAAACAAACAATCAAACAAAGGGCCGGCAGACAGAAATGAAAAGGAGAGAATAAAGAAACGAAACCTACCAAATATAGCCTCAAACCACCCACAATTTGACATTTCTAGTCGTGCAGGAACTTGTAAAAGTTATGTGACAGCCTAATCCGGCCAAACTTTCAAAAACTAAAGGTTATGCAAGTTAGAAAATGACGCATACTTTTGTTCAAAACATAACACACACACACCCACACA
>NW_004798830.1:36339-39468 GCF_000002075.1 Aplysia californica | reverse complement strand
CCCCGCTTGTTGGGGTTGTTTAGGTTAACCTGGACTGGGCTGGATATCATATCTTAACAGGACGTGCTACTCAGTAAGATGGACATTCCAATTCTGGGATCGAACCCACCTCGTTCGGGTGCAACGGCGAGATAAGAGTATAACTACTACACAACAGGCACCGATTTATAATTTAGGGCTGGGCAATGAGTCGCTTTAGCAAAATCCGGATAATCTGTTAGTGCACCTCTTCGGCAAATAATATGATATGAAACGCTTCGTCAAATGAGTTAGAACCACATCGACAAACGGGTTAGCATCACTTCAAAAAATGGGTGCACCCACTTCGGCAAACGGGTCAGGAAAGAGAGTTAAGAGACTGAATGCGGTTAATGTCTCATTGAGAATTACCCGGTTATCCTTATAGTTTATCCGGATTTTCCCTCCTCAAATTTATATCTTTTTAAAAAGGTTTTAGTCAGACTTTTTCGGCATTTACAACACAAATGATGCAGATGGTGATATCCGCCTCGACGTTAATGGCCAGGCCAATCAAGAAATGTCCCTCGATAAGACCATCCACTTTATTGAGACCAAAGAAAGCTGAAAACGTTCTGTCGGTCGAACATACATACAAGATAAATCAACTGAAAGTCCTCTAAAATACATGCAGGTCAGGTAAGTTTTGTAAGTGCTGGTTCACATCTTTATCGACATCGCCGACAGACAGATTCTGTGCCCTTTGATCAGACTCAAATAGCCGTGAAGAGAGACACAGTGAAACCTGAAACAGCCTGGCGTTAATATCGCGCAGCTTTGTTTTGAAAAGAAATGACACAAAGGGCAGGGGAAACAATTAAACTTGTGGAGATCAACGTAACTCCAGCAAGCTGTAAAATGTTTTAAGTTAAGCCCAGAATTTTCTTTTCAGGCTGGTGCCTCTATAAATAAATCATTGATGGTCTTTTCAGGAGAAGGTTTTTTTTATTTGTTAAGAGTTTTACGGCGCTCGCAACTGCATAAGGTCATATATTATGAGAGCCAGAAGATTTGAGGTGTTACACGGGAGTAACAAACACAAAAAAGAAGAAGGGGAGATAAGGACGATAGATGTTTTGTTTCATAGGAAAGAAGAAGCAAACCACACCAGAGCACCCGCCAACCACCCACTTCCGGAGAAGAAAAAAATTGTTTCATTCTTATAACTATTTAAATTGCATCTGACGTATGTATCTTTTCTTACTTTTTCAATATTTAGAATTTGATTTTTGACAAAATAATTCTTGAGATTATGCACCCGATCACAGATTAAGTAACTGCAATGAAATCGTGTGCAAGTTTCACACTTCGTTAAAAATCTATTGAGGGCTCTAAAATCGAAACGAGTAAGTAAGCCCCTCAGGGCGCCGTCCGGGCAAAATCAAAATGTCGGCAACAGCAGCAGGGTCAGCAGCAGCAACAAAACGGTTTGATAAAGCATCAGCAGCATCAAACGCAGTTAATACAAGAACCATTGCAGCAGCCGCAATAGAAGTTATACGAACAATAGCAGATACAGCGATAACAACAGCAGTAAAGTTAGCGGCATCAAAAACTGTGACCACAGCGAAGACAAAGAAACTAAGAAAGACAGAAGGAAAGAGCAAAAGAAAGAAGAACAAAAAAAGAAAGAAAGAAAGAAAGAAAGTAAGTAATAAAGACAAAAAAGAAAGACAAAAAAGCAGTGAGAAAAAAAAGAAGAAAACCCCCCCAAATCAACCCACCCCCAAACAAATAAAAAAAGAACAGCCGCCATTTTTGCCTACCAATAAACGCAAGGATAATGACAAAACTCTGGGCTTAGCCCACCACAAGACTATTGGTCCTTCACTCGCAACCTTACTGCACTGCACACTGCACACTGACCCACTATGTGCCACAGTTCTAGAAACACGCGCCATAAACCAGGCTCGACCGATGAGCACCAATAAAACAGTCGTAATTTCCCGCTCTTTGTTCCCGCGCAAACTAGACAACCCCTGGTTTTGTGTACCTCTGAACAATAGTGACGTCATAAACGCTTGCATGAGTTGTTCCCTGTTTGATGTCGTGTTACCGTTCCTTACGATATTAGATTTTGGTGGATAGTGCTGAAATCATTCTCGACATAAATGTTTGGCACAGACACCGTCATCATGGCTTAGCAGGATACCAGTGGACGAAAGGCCCGCCATATTAAATTATCACCAATCTTTGGTGCAATTGTATTTATTATTTATTCGTACTGCAACAAAAATGTAGAGAAAACAAAAAAGAGCCCCCCCCCCCCTGACAAATAGCACCAAAAAAAAAATATCCCAAAGACCAACTATAGCTAGGGTTCAATCTATCAAAGATGTATAGAATTTATTAAAATCTGATCATTATTATCATTATCATCAATATTATCATTATCATCATTATATTTTTGGGGGTATATTATAACAGTTCTACTGTTCATCCTAATGTTATTTCATCCATATTACCATCATCATTATTACTCAAAATATTAATACTACTTCTTTTTCAAAATAGAAACACATTATTTTTATATTATTATCATCAATATTATTTTTTGTAGCTTCACTACCTATTAATAATTGTACACTGACTTGCACTAATTGCAAAAACATTAGTACTGATAGTCTTGATAAGAACACGACTGTTATCATATTATCTTATATAACTTTGGTAAGAACAATTTCTCGGCCAAGGGTAATATACAATACAATTATTAATCAGCGGTCGAGGTGACCGTGTCCCTTGGCCTGTCCCTGCCTGTCCCTGCCTGTCCCTGCCTGTCCCTGCCTGTCCCTGCCTGGTTCGCCCAGTTACCCTTTTCTTGCTATTTGACCGAACGTCTCACGGGTAGGCCTGGTTTGCGCGGGAAAGGTTGGCAGTTTGAGATAGGGAGGATCTGGGACATAGCTGGGATATTTACGTTCTGAATGTTTAAAGAATTAATTCATTAGTGGGGTGTGACTTTTTCTGTGTCTCTCGATCTCTCTGTTTCTTTGTCTTTTTGTTTTTTTTTGGTATATTATGCATGGCTGTCTCTGTATCTGTGTTTCTGTCTCTCATTCTCTGTGTCTCTGCTTCTGTCTCATTCTCTCTCTCTCTCTCTCTCTCTCT
>NW_004798830.1:33307-34114 GCF_000002075.1 Aplysia californica | reverse complement strand
CACACACACACACACACACACACGAGTGTCACGTGACATGGACTGGTTTGTTTGCCAGAAGAAAATACATCACCGCCCTCCATGAAATCGCTATTCAGTTGTTTTTTGTGTGGGGTTTTTTTGCTTAATGCCTTCTCAAGAACACGATTCTTTTGTTTGAAAGAACAAACAAACAGAATAAAGAAAAATATTTTTACAAACTATAGGAAAATAGAAAATTAATCAAGAATCTTAATAGGGAGGACGGCGAGTGTTTACTTTTTCCCTCAATTTTGCTTCCTCAGACAATGGAAGTCAATTAGACATGGGTTAAATTTATACGACAACGGAGAATCGAAGTGAGCTCTTCTTAAGAACAAAACTGTTGTTTAATTAATTATTGTTGTTTAGGGTTTCTGGGAGATAGATTTTAAAAATAAATTGGTCGCTTTTAAGGACAAGTGAGCTGTCCCGAAAAAATGCTGTTTTGTGAAAATCGAAGGTAAAGTTTTTGCCCCTTTTTCAGTTTCATTAAAAAACAAGAAAAGTTTTCTCTATAACTAAACAAATATTCTCACCAATGAAACCAAACTTCTCCTATAGGTAGGGTAATGCCCACTTTTGATGTAGGTCAAGATTTCTGGAAACCTCTGAAATCTGGGGGTTAGCTCGTTTGCCCTTAAAAGAGACCAATTTACTGAAGTTTTAATTATTCAGGTGTGGGGACAGTTGGAGAGCTCGGCAATATCATATTATCATAGGAAAGTATATCATAGCAACTGCAATACCCAAATCTAGTAGTTGTTGCAAACCACCTGACCAATCATT
>NW_004798830.1:31082-33059 GCF_000002075.1 Aplysia californica | reverse complement strand
CCCGACCCCTGTTCCTCCTCCACACACTTCATTCACAACGCTGAAAAAAAGTCTTTATTGTTCTTGAAAACTTTACCAACAGCAAGGGGCGTTTTGTTTGAGTTTGAGAAAAGGTTTACTGCACTATACAACGCAATATAATAAGTCTTATAAGTACCAGAGACTAGAGGTGTTACTATAGAGAGTTACATACAAAGAAAAAAAGGAAGAGAGAAAATAACGATGCGACTATACACTTTTGATAGGAAAGAAAGAGCAAGCCACACAGGAACACCCACCAATCACCCACACAGCAAGGTGCACACGGAGTGGAAGAACAAACCACAATTCGAAGTGACCACTAGCAAAGCGCACTCTGTCCAGATTCCCTGTTCTGTGACTTTATGATTGATTCGATCTGCACGCCCCACATTGAGTCATTGTGTCATTACGCCATTATGGTATTTATACAGAGGCCAGGTAATCATTACGCAAATCCCACAATTCATTTGGAACTAAAAGAGACAGCCCATCCAGACGTGAGCGAAACAATACATGAGGGTGAGCAGAGCTAGTCTTGGATCACCCAAACCAATGACGTATTACGTTTCTCACTTGATTCGTCTCCCAATCGGATTTTCCCGAGAGGCAATCGAGTCAACAAGTCCACACTCACGGAGGTCTTTACAATTCTCACCGCAAACATCGATGCACGTGCGCGAGCATGCATGATAATATTAAGACGATAAAAATTGATCCTTTATTAAATGGCGACTCTAATAATAATGTTTTGTTTTTTTTCACCTGTGTTTGTTTAGCATTGGTGTGGCTTTGAGCCTTGAGTTTAAAATGTGTGAGTTTGATTCTAATGACGAGGATGTGTTATTCAGAGTATTATTATCATTATCTCGTGGGTGGTTGGAGGGTGCTCTGGTGTGGTTTGCTCTTTCTTTCCTTTCCCGCATCTATCGTCCTTATATTTCCCTCTTCTTTTTTTGTATTAGTTACTCTCTTGTGACATCTCTAATCTCCGGCACTCACATGACCTTGTTGTGTTGCAAGTGCCGTAAAACTCTTACGAAAACGATCTTATTATTATCTCTTCCTATTATATTGAATCTCCTACCGTCACAGATGGGCCTGGGGTGAATGGTCAAAGCAGCCTGCCTCCTGAATGATATAATCCGTCGATTCTGCTGTGCTATTGTAAATGCCTGGTTATAATATTTTTCCCCCCAAGGTTATAATATATATATTAGTGTTAATCTAAATGAAATAATATATATGTGGTAATGTGTGCATGTTTGTTCACCTGTATTTTGTGTCAAAAGATATTGTAGGCTAAAGCGTCTAGAGCTGTGATATATGAATGTCTGCTTATTTGTTATCGTTAATCTAAAATGACATATGTATGCATGTTCGTTCACTTGTATTTTGTGTTAAGATTAAGGTATTGTAAAGCACCTAGAGCTGTGATATTATGAATGTCTGCTTATATTGTGTTAGCGCTAATCTAAAGAGAATATGTATGATATGCATGTTCGTTCACTTGTATTTTGTGTTAAGATCAAGGTATTGTAAAGCACCTAGAGCTGTGATATTATGAATGTCTGCTTATATTGTGTTAGCGCTAATCTAAAGAGAATATGTATGATATGCATGTTCGTTCACTTGTATTTTGTGTTAAGATCAAGGTATTGTAAAGCACCTAGAGCTGTGATATTATGAATGTCTGTTTATGTGTAGGGGTGTCAATCAAAAGGGAATATAATACTATGACAATGTATGCATGTTGGTTCACTTGTATATTTTGTGTTAAAATTAAGGTATTGTAGAGCGCAGAGAGTTGCATATCATTGTAAGGAAGCGGGCGCTACAGAAAGTATCCATACCATTATTATACATTATTGTATTAGGCCCTTGAGTCAGAACTTACCGTGTTTCAATATGCGCTATAGCAATTATCGACATTATTTTTATTATTATTATTACTATTAT
>NW_004798830.1:26756-28292 GCF_000002075.1 Aplysia californica | reverse complement strand
TTCCCTGTAAGGGCTTCTCTGCTGACATCCACCCTTTGGAGCTCATAATATGACCTTATGCAGTTGCGAACGCCAAAAAGTCTACTAAAACAAAACTGACCTACAACAGTATCTGTTGAATATCTCTACGAAAACAGTCAGATGAAATGTCAACTGCGCCATTGAAGAAGAACAAGAAAACGAAGAACAAGAGCAAGAACAAGAATAAGAACACAAACAAAATCAAGAGCAAGAATAAGAAAAAGAAAAACTAAGGAACAGGACAAAGACAAGAAAAAGAAAAAAAATACTTCACTTCCAAAAAACAAGCTTCTATTTAGGCGCCCGACACCTACACCTGCCCCACGACGGTAGAGCAGCAGCTGCGTGTCCCTGTGAGTCCGAGGTTTGTATCCGGCTCTGGCCGTGTTAGCTCTGGGGTTACCGGCGACTTCCGCGTGGTTACAGTACAAGCTGTGAGGATTATCCCCCCTTGATGCCGTCCCAGCCAGGTTGTCTGGCCTAGTTACCTCGAGCGCTGGACCACATCCTCTCTCTTCTCTTTTTCTTCCTCTTTTTCCTATTCTTTCTTTTCTTTCCTTTTTCTTCTTTCTTTTCTTTTTCTTTTAGTTTTAACAAATGGATGACAGGATAATAATAAAGCTTTTAGATTATCGAGGAAGGCTTGCATCGAGAACCAAAGCTCATCATTAGATGGATTGTCATGTGATCAAACGATAGTCCAAAACTGCATTTATTTAACTTGTAAAACAAACAATAAAAATATTCGGCGTAAAGTGCAAGATACCATCATTTTCCTTTTTTTCTGGGTCCCCCACCCTTCCTTTAAAAAAATGTTTACCTCGGCATTTCAGCATTCTAAATTTAGTATCACCCTACGTCATCGCAATTTCACAATTAACGAGAGGGGCGGGGTTTAGACAGGGTCCTTGTGCGATCAAACGAGCTGCAGACAATCCCAAGTACTGTTTGAGCCAAGCACGCCTAATTTCTCTCTCTGGTTGTTTCTTCTGCCAGACCAATAAATTGGCACGCAGCCTCTTAGCACAGAGGGCTATTAAATTTCCATGGAAAGTATTTTCGTCTACAAGTAGCGTAATAGGGATGGAACAGCCTCGCTTAATAAACTTCATCAAGATTCTATTTTCAATCGCAGACCTGCTGCTGTCTATTACTCTTCGATTTCGTTGGAGGCAATTTCACGGTTTAGTTTATCTTTTTCAGAATTTTTAAAATCCGAACTAGTCTTCTGTCTTGGGGGCTTTGGTATCAAGTTCCCCTATGCTATCAGATAACATACTTGAGTTTTAATTTGTGATTGAATTTCATTGTTCTTTAGAAAGGTATGCTTTGAAAAAACAACAACAACGCGTAAATGAGTGCATTATATTTACATAGATATACTGTCATGGGGAAAACACAAAATGCGGTTGGTTTTTCCAACTTCAACGAGCAACTGACAGCTCGTTAGCAGTAAATAGCTGACTGTTACAGGATGTGTGTGAAAGAGAGAGAGAGGGGGAGAGAGAGAGAGAG
>NW_004798830.1:22284-23301 GCF_000002075.1 Aplysia californica | reverse complement strand
GAGAGAGAGAGAGAGAGAGAGAGAGAGAGAGAGAGAGAGAGAGAGAGAGAGAGAGAGAGAGAGAGAGAGAGAGCGAGAGCAACGGGATATATTTATGATGAAATTACCCCCCAAGCATACGAACTCACTCGTTCAAAATCTCTATCCCCCTGGGCTGGTCTAAGGATGAAAGGGGATTCCCATATGAGAGCAATACAAATTTAGAAAGCACTCAGATTTAAACCAAAAATTTCTGCCTGCTGATACAGTTTGAAAAGGCCCTATCAGACAAATCGCTGCCTGTTCAGTATATGCAATCGTGCTGCTTTTTGGAGAACCCAGCATGTTGAATCATCAACTTTGCGTCAAAATGGACATGGGAAATCGGAATGCAAAATGTCTTGGGTCTTTTTGGGTTTTAAGAGTCCAAATTTGACCTTACCCCTTCATGTCTGAGCCGTTTCCACCCACATTTGTACATAAAAGACATTATGTTCATTCAAGAAATCCAAACAAAATCACAAAATCTATCCTCTATTTTTTCCAGAAAAAGCAACTGTAAAAGCTATAAGTACATGTACATCTCCTACAACTTCCTCCAAAGGCCAGAAGATGACAGCAATTGTAGCGAGCCTATTTTGGAGAACACAAGCAAGAACATGCGAGTTTGAGTTTGTGTTTGAGTAAATCAACTCAATAAAAGTGATATTATATTATAGTGCAAGGGTAGAAACAAGACGCGCGGAGAGACGGATACAACATAAAAAAACAAAAAAACCAGTATCTAGTAGCAGGACCTGCCAGTGAATAATATGCATCAACGCAGCAGTGAAGAGGTTTAAAACACACGAACGAGCTCAAACACAACAATCCCTGAGCATTCATATGACCTTATACAGTTTTGTGAGCCTCGTAAAACACTCACAATTAAAAAACACCCGCCTCCTCCACACACACACACACACAATATGTGAGGCAGCGTGGTGGAATGAGGCACTCGTCAATTTTTGGGCATCTAGAGTTATTGGTATCACCTTA
>NW_004798830.1:20256-21167 GCF_000002075.1 Aplysia californica | reverse complement strand
TTATTATCATTATTATTATTTTTATTAAAATTGTTGTTGTCATCATCGTGTTTGTTATCCTTATTAACGTTGTTTTTGTTATGTTATTGCTATTATGCTGTAATTTTTGTTTTTTCAATATTGTAAACTATGTGGCTTTATTGATTTAATTTTGATCATTATTCATTGATATAGAATTGACTATCCTTCCATAGTTTGATTCTAAATCTTATAGACAAACAAATAAACAACTGCCAAAACAAAAACAGAAAAAAATTAAAACGAAACCAAACACAACTGTATTTAACTCATACTATTCCAAAACACCATGTGCGTTGTGGGTGGTTAGCAGGTGCTCTGGCGTGATTTGTTCCTTCTTTCCTTTCAAACATGTATCGTCCTTATCTCTCCTCCTTCCTTTCATTTTATGTTTGTCTTTAGTTTCATCTCTAACATTCCACAGTTATATGACCTGTTTGTGTATCAATTGGGCCGTAAAAAGCTTTCTGGCTAAAATTAAGCGAAAGTGAAGTCAAATACGTCAAATTTATACAAAACAATGCATTTCTTAAAGATTACGTGAATCTGTACCAACTCGGAATCTGCACGGTTTGCCGAAACCGAAAACTTCCATCTTGAGCTCCTGAAAAGCAGGGACTTTGATTGCTATTGATTGAATGTTCGCCGCCGATTTTCCGTTTCGTTTTTTTCCTCTTTTTTCGCAGTCTTCCATCTTTTTCATTCCCGCGCTTCTTATTTGGCAGGAGGGAGCCGGACAGGAGAGTATCGACTGAGGCTGAACAAACTGTAGGAGTTTCCAGCTATCGGGGTCTCGGGATGAGTGGGGTGTACAGTGTACAGGCAACTGTTTACACTGATTCTTTCTTTCTTTCTTTCTTTCTTTCTTTCTTTCTTTCTTTCTTTCTTTCTCA
>NW_004798830.1:9058-10668 GCF_000002075.1 Aplysia californica | reverse complement strand
GCCCTCTTTCCCTCTTTCTCTCTCCCTTCCTTTCGCTCTCTCCTCTATCTTCCTTTTTTTCTCTTTTGCTTTCATTTCCTTCACACCCTCCCCCCTTTTTTTTACTTCTTACTCCTGCTTTCTCTACCCTCTTTTCATTTCCCCCTCTCTATCTGTCTCACACACAATGGCATACATACACACTTACACACATAAAACACACACAAGCACACACGCACACACGCACACACACACACACACACACACACAAGCACACAAGCACACACACACACACAAGCACACACGCACACACACACAAACAAACACATCCTGTACTGCAATAACTGCAGAACATGGAAATCTAACGAAATAGTTTCAGAGCATGTTAACAATTAATAGCGTAAACTATTCATCTGTGTCACTTTACATGAAATATATATTCGTCCCCGACTCTTAATTTGCACACATTAAATGTTTGATTATCTATACGCAAATAAATTTCCAATTTTGAACAAAAGTTGATGTTCCTTTTTATTTAGGAGAGCCCGCCTCAGAAAAGTAATAATAATTTCCATGAATTTCCGATACGTTAATCCAATCTACATCGGGAATTCCCAGACTGAACCAGAATAAAAATCAGAGACGGACGGATCGTAACTTTTACGTTGTACTTGTGAATGAATAATACATAATACACGTTTTATTCTTCTAGACATCCTTCTCCATCCAGAAAGCGCCATTTGGTCATATAAATAAAGTGGTCGCGTGTATTCAATGCTGACACCTGACACTTTATAGCCGTTACCATCAAACAGTCTCGAATAAATAGCACCGCCCGCAGGCTCATAAAGCTTGTGGCGTCAAAACGGAGGTGATGGTGGTCCGGGTTTTGTTTCTTCTGAGGGTGTGAGTTCATAGTTATAGAAGAGTTGTGGGGTTTTTGATAGGGGGTTGGGGTTTCGGGGATGAGTGTTGGGGGTGAATGTTGAGGGTTGGAATATGGGAGTTGGGGTGAGGGTGGTTGATGGGTTGGAGGTTGTGGGGTCGATGATGGGGTTGGGGGTTGGAGGGTGGTGTTGGGCGATGGAGGTGGCTGTTGTGAGAGTTGGGTGTTGGTTGTTGGGGGTGGGGATGGGTTTGGGGATAAGGGGTTGGGGTAGGAATGGGATTTAGGTGTTGGGGTGGGTACTGGGGGAGAGATAGGGGTGGGTATTGAGGTTGGGGTTGGGGATGAGAATTGGGCACGAGTGTTGGAGACGGGCTTAGTAGTTGTACAGACAAGGAAGAGTAAGGGACACAATTAGATAAAATGTATGAGTATGGAAAGAGATGGGTAAGAAGGAGGGTTGTGTATGAGGGTGGTGTCCTTAGAGACAGGGATAGAAGGGCGGATGAGGGATTCTTGGATTGAAAAAGGGGGGTGGGAGGGGAAGGGGATGGTGAGGGTGGATGCGGGCAAGGGAAAAGTTTATAATGGGTTACGGGGTTTAGAATTCTCCTTTTTCTAAGAGACTGAGATATTGAAAGTGTGAATAATGATTGTTGCGCGCGGCCGTGAAAACAGTTAAATTTTACATTAATTATTGTGATTGTGACTGGTCTGTGCCCCGTTCTTCACGTTTATCACTTTG
>NW_004798830.1:5459-7656 GCF_000002075.1 Aplysia californica | reverse complement strand
AGAGAAAACATTAAAACAAAACAACCTTTTTTTAAAAATCAGCACTTCCCTCCCCTCTCCTACTCCCCCCCCACCCCCTTTCTCCTCTCCTCCTCCCTATCTTTACTCTCCCATTCCCCTAAGCCACGTCCATTTCCTTAACCCCCTCTCAGCCCACTCAAAACTGTCTTGACCCTTGTTGACCTCCCGAATCAAAAGTCATAATCAGACCATGAAGAGTGTTAAGAGCGCGCGAATCGACGCGTGCCGGCCATCTTAAGTACTCTGCGCCCTTATCCTACCGATCGATTCCCCGCGAGTTTTTGATGAGATGGGAATCTGTGTAAAAGCACATTTCACACGAGCTTTTTGTTAGGTCCGATCCGCGTCTACGAGTTTCTTAAGTTCGATTCATTCATTCTTTCTTTCTTTCTTTCTTCGATTCGTTATTTGTTCGGTTTGTCCTTTGTTCAATTTGTTTTGTATTGCTATTCGTTCGATTTGTTTTACTATACTTTTTTGCTTAGTTCTATTAATTTTGTTTTGTTATATGTTAGATCTATTCTTAATTGTATACTTTTTTACCTTCTTCAATTCGTTTTGTTTTGTTTTGTTTTCTATTTTTACTTTATTGTATACTTTTAAAAACTTTGTTCAATTCGTTTTGTTTTGTTTGTTTTTGGTATTTGTTTGATTTGTTCTTTATCGTATACCTTTTTAGCCGTCGGTGGCGAGGAGAAGAGGTGGGCAAAATCCGGATAATCTATCCGAATAACCAGATAATTAGCAATAAAACATTGTCCGAATTCAGACTCTTAACTCACTTTCCTCACCCGTTTGCCGAAGTGGGAGTACTCATTCGTTGAGGTGATGTTAACCCGTTTGTCGAAGTGGTTCTAACCCATTTGCAGAAGCGGTTCTATCATTTTATTTGCCGAAGAGGTGCACTAACATATTATCCGGATTTTGCTAAAGCGACTCATTGCCCAGCTCTAGCGAGGAGTCCGAGACAAACTGGCTGGGAAATAATGTCAAGCAATCGCGGCCAGAAAATGTATTAGGCGGGTGGTCATTTCTTGTGTGTTTTAGTTTTAGTAGAGGTTTTACGGCGCTCGCAACTGCATAAGGTTATAATATGAGCGCCAGAAGATTGGAGGTGTTACAAGGGAGTAACAACATTAAAAAAGAAGAGGGGGAGATAAGGATGATAGATGTTTGATATGATAGAAGAATCAGACCACACCAGAGCACCCCTCAACCACCCACGAGTTTGAGTAAATAGAAGCATAAATCGGTACACTATCGGTCACATAGTGCAGGGAGGAATCAAGGCAGATAGACAGAAAGAACAGAAGGAAAGGAAAGAAGTAGGACCTGCAAGACGTGGTGTCCCCCAACCGACGATCTTTTTTTGGCTACACTTTCCTTTTCTGTGTTATCGGTTGCAGGTGATCAAGAAAAATCATTCTGTTGAAATTTGATTTCTAAATACTGAAAAAAGTAAGACACCCCCCCCCCCTTGCAGCCACCCCTACATAATATAAGTATAATTTCTTAAAGAATTAATTCGATTTTGTTTTTCTTCCCTCCTGAAATTTTTTTTTGAGGGGGGAGGGGGGGTGTACTTAGTACGTAGATTGACCTGCTTGCAGACAATATTTTTCCTCACGAAAACAAAGGTCAAATCTTTTGGACGATCGCAATCGAAATTCTAAAAGGCGCGGGGCTATTTTTCGTTTTCAGTTTTAAAAACGAAAGAAAGAAAGAACGAAAGAAAGAAAGAAAAAAAAAGAAAGAAGAAAACAAATAGAACGTGTGTAGAGATAGAGTTGAGCAGGGTTCTGATTTGGATCGGTCCGATTCGAATCAATCGGACAAGTGTGAACCCTCACTTAAGTTGTGTCCGGCAGCCCCCCTGGCGGTCAGTCTCGCGACGGAAGTGACCACTCCTGGTGTAGAGTGCTAGAGAGGCCAGCAGGCGAGAACAGGAAGTCGTATAAATGTCAGTGTACTCAATGACCTCTGAAATATGACCCAATCGTGTGGACGTCGGGGTTTAATGTAGGGGAAGATGAGGAGGGTTGTTGTTCTTGTTTTTGTTTTTGTTTTGTTTGGTTTCTTTTGTATTGCTTTGTTTGTTTTGTTAGTTGTGAGGCAGCGTGGTGGAATCAGGCTCTCGTCAAAATAATCAAAGTGGAGAAACTTGCATTTTTCCGCA
>NW_004798830.1:2610-3844 GCF_000002075.1 Aplysia californica | reverse complement strand
AAGATAAATGGATACGTTCTTCATCAAAATAAAGACAATTGAACAAGCTTTAAGATGATACCAATAACTGTGCATGCCCAAAAATTAACGAGAGCCTGATTCCACCACGCTGCCTCACATAACTGTCACTATCCTTTTGTCTCACTATTTCGTCCGTTTATTTCTTCTTTTTTCGGTCTGTCTGTTTGTTTGACTGTCTAGACTTCTGTTATGTCCCAAATTCTGTGCAGATCGTGCACGAATGTCGCAGACTGAGCCCACACAAAGGACCTGGGTGACATACACACGGGAAGACATACCTGGCGCGCCGGCTACAGGTAATCCAAACACTTCACACCTACAGGCCAGACTCCCAGACGACCTGGGGGAGAGAGGGAAACACGTCATTAGACATGGGGTTTAATGCACTTGTGTTTTAATGTCACTTTCGGTATTATCTGCTCCGGTGGTTGGTGCCTTTTTTAGTTCAGGTTTCAGTTTTTGTAAAAGATTTGCGGCACTTTCAATACAAGTAGATCATAGTATAATTTATTTCATCCTGAAACCTGGAACAGTTTAGTTTAAATAAGAGTTTTAAGACACTTGCAACTTAAATATTCTTTAAGATATACGTTCTGAAGATTCATACAGAGACAAGAAGAAGGAGAAAAAAGGACGATACATGTGTGGTAGGAAAGAGGGAGCAAATCACAGCAGAGCACCGGCTAAATAGTACTAAATACCCACAGTCTGTTAATTTGTAGTGAAGGGATGTATGTCAATGACCTTTCACCGACGACTGTGGTGTAGAGGTTAGACACCTCGCTGTCGCACACAGAGGACCTGAATTCGACTCCTGGGTGGGGAGATTATTTTTCGAGTACCTCCGTCTTTCCCCTGAAACGTTTTATCCCTCTCAGCTCAGATTGACAACCACTGATAAGCAGGCTTGAAACACTCCTCCTAAATGGTCTAAATTGTATTGATGGTGGTGTAAAGCACATTAAATTAAAGTTGATGAAAATTAGTGATAGTGTATAGTACTGGAAAAAAAAGTAAAGCAAAATCAATAATTTATTTATATAGGCATCAACCACCCATGTCTAGGACCTGTTTTTAGCCTCCTGTACGGTACGACAAAATACTAAATCAGACGAGGGAAAGAAAAAAAAGGGGACCTTCCAGTGATGCCCTCCAACAATCATCGATGGCTTTGATCTGTGAAGCGGAGGTTTCAGGTTCGGATCCGACCTCG
>NW_004798830.1:0-1293 GCF_000002075.1 Aplysia californica | reverse complement strand
TCTCTCTCTCTCTGTTCTCTCTCTTTCTCTCTCTCCCCCTCCCTCCCCCCTCTCTCTCTCCCCTCTCTCACTCACTTCCTGTCTCTCTGTCCCCAAGGGCCGACTCACTCCTAATGAAAACTCCGTCTGGTCGTATTACAACTCAGCAATAACCATTCACGAGGCACAGTAACGCTGCCAATCGTATCGAGCAGACCGACTTAATGAAGAAAAATATTTGTAACCCTAACCCAGAGCAGTAGAACTGCCAATTTCAAAGACACAAAGGACCCGAATCAACAACAGAAGAAAACACAAAACAAAAAACAAAACAAAAACAAAAACAGAAATAAAAACAAAAAAAAAAGAAACAAAAACAAAACGACACACTCCTAAACGTAAATATAGGTTAATGAAACCATTGAAGTAGGCAGCAGTGGAAACGAAGCACGCCATGTAATGAAACATCAAACAAAGAGAAACATGATCTAGAGCAATATTGTAACGTAATGAACATAAAGGAATAGTTAATTAATTTTATTTTTGTTAAAACACACACGAGAGGCTGGTGGGTGCTCTGGTATGTATGGTTTGATCATTCGTTCTTTCCAATTCAACATCTCTCGTCCATATCTCGCCTCTTTCTCTTCTCTGTATGTTATTTTCTAGTAGCATGTACATAAAAAAAAAAATAAATGTCTTCGGCATTTATAATATGAAATGTTTGTATTGGAGGTGACGTTAAACTTTTACAGACGAAAAGAACAAACCCAGGAAATATCATTAAAAAACACACACATGAATAATAATATCTTTTTCCAGCTACAAAGAAAATGTAGATCAGATAACGCGATCAGCAGTAAAAAATTTTAAAAAGAGGGAAGGGATGAGTGTACTAGGAGACAATAGTTTCTTCTATTTTTTTGGTTGAGGTATTTCTATTTTGTTTTGTTTTTTTCGCAACAGTTCTTGCAACACAAATAGGTCATATTAATGCTGAAGATTAGAAGTGTTACTAGAGATTAGAGATCAGCATACAAAGAGGAGTACGGAGGAGATATGAAGACGATATAGATGTTTGGATGGGAAAGAAAGAGCAAACCACACATCAGAGCACCCGCCAACCAACCACCGAGCAAGCAGTTGGTTTAATTCTGCTCATGTTACATGAATGAGACCTTCCCTTAAAGATAATTGACTTACTTCTGTTTGGCGGCCTAAATTGATCAGTGCATCATGTCGTTAGTTCATTAGGTCTTTGGAGTGGATGGAGTTACAATATCAGGTTCATTTTATCTCGTGGCATCACATTAG
>NW_004798829.1:64473-67938 GCF_000002075.1 Aplysia californica | reverse complement strand
TCATAATTTTTACCTCTGGTGTGTGAAGCGTAATGATTATTCTTGGCAACCTTGCACACTGGGGACATGAGTTCAATTCCTAAGTGGAGAAGTTGTTTTGTGCGCGTATCTCCGCCTGTGTGTTGTGATTTTATATTATTATTATTTTTTATCAGCCCTGATAGTCGGTTGGGATGTTATATTTTTTATTAGCCCTGATTGGGCATTATACAGCAGATGCTCTCTCAATGGGAACAATAAAAAAATTTATGTCTAATATAGCTTGAGCTAACAGTGCACCCTATAATTACATGACGTCATAGCCTAAGCTTGCACGACATGTAATATACGTTTGGTATTTTTGGTATTTTGTTTTGTTTTCTTTTGTTTAGAGTCTCCCAGTTGGTACGGGGTTGTCGCGTTGATTAATAACCAAGCATAGCGTAGCATTGTTTTGACGTCCACTGTAGCAGTTGTCGTGGCCTTGGGTAATTTATGTCCTCTCATCTGACACAATAACAGAACGGTGTCTGTGGTCCAGTGGTTCAGCTCTTTGCCTTGCGCTTATAAAACAGTAGATAGATTCCCAGCTGGAGGCATTTTCGGTATCAATAATTTCACGTCTTTCTTCTGAGGCGAGGCTCTGAAATCACTGTCGAAGCTGCCCTTTACTTTAGTATTTTTACCCGTCCTCTTGTACCTCTACGAGGGGAGAAAAAGCTTCCTGTCTCTTACAAGTTTGATGGCCTGGCTGTGTGGGATATTGTATGTTCCCAGGGTATCCTTCACATCTTGGATCCATTTTTTCGGTCTTCCTTTTGCCTTGTTCCCCGATACTTTCCTGCAGTAGCCGTTACTGGCAAGCTGGCTAGGTGCCATACGTGTGAGATGTCCAAACCACCTGATTGTTTTCCTTCGAGTGTAGTGGAGGACAGGTTTTGTTCCCGCAATTTCTCTGATCTTGTTGTTTTTGACTATGTCCCGTGTTGTTTTGTTGACGGCTTCCTTTACACATCTCATGTCGCAGGTGGTTATCTTACGTTCCAGACTTTTGGTCAGGGTCCATGTCTGGCACTGGTATGTCAAGGTGGGGATGAAGATTGAGTTAATGAGCTTGGCTTTGGTCTCAATGGGGATGTTAGGATGTTTGAGGAGTGGGGCAAGCTGGTAGCTTTTGCCAAGGACGCAACATCGGACCGAGCTGAGGCTCGAACCCCCGAACCCGCAGTCTCACGATTACAGTTCCGGTAGCCAAACGAAAAGGATATAATGATATTGTGATATAAAAATGAAGTTCAACGGGAGCGTGAAATATTGACAATTTCCAGAATTGCGACACATTAATGAGGTTTGGCAATATAAGCCAAGGACAATCTTGTACCTTATAGTTCTTGTTGACATTGTTGCAGGGTCACAATTCTGTTGAATTTCCGTGCATTTTCAATCAAACGGCTGCATTATTGTGGAGTACTGCGCATGTACGTAGCCAGAGGGCTTACATTTGTGAGGCAGCGTGGTGGAATCAGGCTCTCGTCAATTTTTGGGCATGTAGAGTGATTGGTATCATCTTAAAGCTTGTTCACTTGTCTTTATTTGGATGAAAAATATATCCTTTTATCTTGAATGCAAGTCAAAATATTTGCGAAAGCAAGAGGTGGGAGTCACCTGTTTTCTGAGGTAAAATTAGTGAGAAAATCACTGCAAAAGATTAGTTATTTCCTTACTTAAGAGTTCGTGGTATCTGAAAATCTACATTTTTAATGTGCTTTTAATCAACGATTTTCAGAAAAATTCACACAGAAATGAGTTCTTTAATGGGCATGAACGGGTTTGAGCAAAAAGAAGAAAAAAAAAAGAAAACAATTTGATAAAAATTCACAAACCTGCGGAAAAATGCAAGTTTCTTCACTTTGATTATTTTGACGACAGCCTGATTTCACCACGCTGCCTCACATTTATTTGGGAATTATCAGTTTCTTTGAGACTTCTAGGGGAGTAGTTAGCGTGGTATACCACCGACAACATACCGCCGGGTGGTCTAAGGTTTTCCAAACATGCGGGTAATAAAAACACGTGTGGGAGTAAGTGGCTGCAGAGCGGATGATGCCGGGGAGTTATTGGCGCCACCTGTTGAAAGAGAAAAGAACACGAGAGGGAAATTGTAGAACATTTTGTGAAATTATTTCAGGTTAGTAAGAGTTTTACGGTACGTGCAACACGATTCGGTCATATAAGTGCCGAAGTTTAGAGGTGTTTCTAGATGCTAATATACAAACAAAAGGAGGAGAGATGAGGTCGACCGACATTTAAATAGGAAAGAAGGAGCAAACCACACAAGAGCACCCGCCACCCCCCACTTTAATACGTCTGGTATCAAGAAGTCAGACCATATCCGGACAATTTCAGAAAAACTGGATTCTGGATGAATCAAGAAACTCGGCATTTCTGTTAGTATATTTGACTATAAGTCAAATCTACTATTAAGATAATCATTTGATTAAAGTTGAAATGTCCCATTTTTTATCTTATCCCCATAAATATGTTTCAAACGTCTCGATTTTGCTGAATACTCGTGCCCTTTCCATTCAAACGGCATCATAGCTGTACCCCACACGCACCCAGAGGGCTTGCATTTATTTTGACATTATCAGTTTCTGGGAGACTTCTACGGGAGTAGTTAGCCTTGTATGACACAGACAATATACCACCGGGTGGTCCTTATAGTTTCCCAAACATATGGGTAATAAAAACACTTGTCGGAGTAAGTGGCTGTAGAGAGAATCTCCATTTTTCTTCTTCTCGTTCGTGCTACAGCGAGGATCTTCTTCTCTCTTCTTTCTTGTTCTTGTTCATGCTGTAGATAGGATCTTCTTTCTTCTTTCTTCTTCTCGTTCATCCTCTAGATAGGATCTTCTTCTTTCTTCTTCTTGTTCATGCTATATAAATAGGATCTGCTTCTTTTTTTATTCTCGCTCATGCTGTAGATCTGATTTTCTTCTTACTTCTTTCTTGTTTCCGTTCATTCTGCATGTAGATAGGATCTTCTTTCTTCTTTTTTCTTCTCGTTCGTACCAAAGGTAGGTTTTTCTTCTCTCTTCTTTTGTCTTCTCGTTCATGGTGCACACAGGAAGATGCTGTGGAGGTATTGGCATCACCTGTTGAAAGAGAAAAGAACACAAGTGGGAAATTACAGAGCAGTTTGCGAAACTGTAAAAAGGTTGTTATATTCTCTTGATGGTTGATTTAATTGTTGCTGCAGGTGTTTCTGTTGTTACTGTTAAGGGTTTTGTTAAAATAGGATTGAGTGTGTGTGAATGTGTGTGTGTGTGTGTGTGTGTGTGTATGTGTGTGTGTGTGTGTGTGTGTGAGTGTGTCTGTGTGTGCGCGCGGTGTGTGTGGGTGCGTGTGTGTGTGAGTGCATCTGTATCTGTGAGTGTATGAGTGTATGCTCGCGCGTGTGTGTTTGCGTGTGTCTATGTGTGCATG
>NW_004798829.1:62754-63884 GCF_000002075.1 Aplysia californica | reverse complement strand
TGTGTGTGTGTGTGTGCGCGTGCGCGAGTGTCTGTGCGAATGAGTATTGGGGAGGTAGGATTTTAATGAGCAGACCAATTTTCCACCAGCTGAGAATATAAAACACGGTTGAAATATCTCGCATGCACATTATTATATACCCAGACAGACTAACATGTGTAATAGCATTATTTACTTCGATGTATTGTTTCTACCTTCTTTCTCCTTCCTTACTGTCGTCCTTATGGTGGGTGTTCCGAGGGTACCACTAGTATAGCACTTGTAGTTCCTACTTTATACTGTCCCTCTGGTATTTCCGTCTGTCTGCTTTACTTGTTCCCCTGCACTAGGTCTAATATAAATGAACATTTTTTGACGATGTGTTTCAATCTACTTAACCCTATCCGCACACCCTTGGGTCATTTTGTACCCCCGTGTTTGTATTCTTCACATTTTAGAATAATTCTAGTACGAAGATCTCTTTGAAACTTTCAGTCTTTCTCAAAAAGTCATTTTGACAGACTGCTGTGCAAAGCGTACGGATCGGATTAACTAGTAAATTTCCTCCTTGAAAGTGGTGGCACAGAGTTCCCCATGTCGTATGGATGCGATAGTAAAGTACGACAAACGGTGGATGGTTTGGGGTTGCTCTGGAGTGGTTTGCTCCTGCTTTCACGTCAACACCAATCGTCTTTATCTCTCCTCCTTGATCTTATCATTTGGCGTTACTCCCTAATCTTTGACAATTATTTTGGATGCACATGTCGTGAAACTCTTACTAAAAATATAGCAAAAGGAAAGAAACAATTGTCTGGAAGCTTAGAGTAATACTTCGTTGTAAAAAATACAACATTTCTGTTTTAATTCATGTCTTGTAGCAAGTTTAGGTTCTGAAAAAAAACCCCAATGTAAAAAGGCAGCAGGGGCAGGGGCGCACTTGTTTGGCTTTTTACTTTGCTTGCATTACCAACACTATCCGTCGTTCTGCTAAAACGTAAGTATAAATATATATTGTATCCTGCAGTACGAATAGGTATGGTCCAGCCGCATTCAAAGAGAGATATTACGGTACTATTATTTCCCCTCCTCCTCATTCTCTCTCTCTCTCTCTCTTTCTCTCTCTCTCTCTCTCTCTCTCTCTCTTTCTCTCT
>NW_004798829.1:59841-61522 GCF_000002075.1 Aplysia californica | reverse complement strand
GGAGGAGGAGGAGGAGGAGGAGGAGAAGGATGTGAAAGAAAAATGAGAGAAATGATAAAATATCAACAGTAGCAATCAGTTGAAACGACGGACCTTTCGAGTTTTAAATACCTGTCTCTCCATCGTAGTGATAATGCTAGCCATAGCATTCATGGTCTCCTAAAACTAGCAGTATTTATAAAATTTATGCACATTTACAGCGCATCAAAAACCGATTTTACAGAAACAACCTCTTCACTGATTGTCTTGTCAACATGGCTCACACTTGAACACCTCTGAACTCAGGCCCTATAATGCCATTTGATTAAAGGATGACAATTCTCAATTAATCATAAAACGAAATTTGATCCCTGATTTTTTTTGTCAGTTAATGTAATTGGACTTCCATGTCAAGTGTGGGATTTCTAGAGCACAAGGATTCAGGTTGCCATGGTAATCAAGCCTCCCACCCACACAACCACTTGCTCACTCATCCATCTTCCCTTCCACTCCCTGATTGTGGGTGGTTGGAGGGTGCTCTGGTGTGGTTTGCTTCTTCTTTCCTATCAAACATTTATCGTCTTTATCTCCCCTACTTCTTTTTTGTCTTTGTTACTCCCTCGTATCACCTCTAATCTTCGGTTCCTATAATATGGCTTTATTGTGTTGCAAGTGCCGTAAGACGCATACGAAAAAAACCTCCACCCTCCCCTATTATGATTATGATTATGACTATGACTATGACTATAACTATGATGATGATGATGATGATGATGATGATGATGATGATGATGATGATGATGATTCTCTCTCTGTCTCTCTCTGTCTCTCTTTGTCTCTCTCTTGCGTATAACACACCTACGCCCGTACATGCACACAGACAAACAAACACATGCATGCACTCAAATACACACATGTAAATACATAAATACTTGTAAATACAAGTAGGCATGTACAAACATACACATACGCACCACGCACATGCTTCCGATTTTCTCTCTCTCCGTCTTTCTTACACACACATAGATGCACCCCCCAACACACAAACACACACATACATATATATTTAAACATATACACGAATGCACACACATATAAAACATACACACACCTACCCCCCTCCCCTACATTACCTGACACACAACAAATCACAGCCCCCTCCCCCACCTACACTCTAAGACAAAGAACAATCAAGGGTATGCAAGTAAATTGTGCGTCTCAAATTTCCAGCAAAAACGGAAACCTGATCAGATTTCAAAGTCTCCCAAGACTGTGAGGAAAATTAACATTGAAAATTGCTTTTCGCCTTCAGTTTCTAAAACTGAATATCCTACTGCTGATGACCCTGTCGTGAATATAAAATATAAAGACGTTTCCATATTCTTGCTTATTTTAACAGCAGGACATATCGTCACCTCTGAATTACAAAGTTCTATCTGAATAGTATCTAGTTTTGAGAAATTTGACGTTAAAAATTTTGAGTTGCAAAAAAATGTCAAGCTTTTTCGAATGCAATTTTTTAAATATCTTGATAACGATTCCAAATAACCATACGATTTTGATAGAGCAGATAGAACATTTGGTTGTCTTGGTAGCTCAAACGACCAAAAACTGTCAGATAGAACTTTCTAATTTTAAGGTAGCGATATAAAAAGAAAATAATAAAAAAAGATTAAATACATGATAAATAAACAATACATAA
>NW_004798829.1:54880-58691 GCF_000002075.1 Aplysia californica | reverse complement strand
TCTTTCTCTCTCTCTCCCTCCCTCCCCACCTCCTCCCTGTCTGAGCTCATACCTACAGTATATAACAGACTTCCCCAGGGAACCCCCTCCCCCCACAAGCCCGTCTCATTTCACCACAGACACTGGCACCAATAGCTCCCTGTGGGTTCTGCTAATTGGTCGTAACGGCACATTCTCTCCTTTTTTGACTTACACGCTTAATTGGCACTACGTTCATAGCATTTCAAACAGCGGGTGCTCCGTAAGCTTATAGTGCGGTAAAAAAATCGTGGCGCAACTTATTGTCAAATATTTCCCCAACTATCGAACATAAAGTCTCCAACTTTTGCACAATTTGTCATAACGGATCAACATTTTTGTAAACACCAGTTAGCTGTATTAAAAACAAATCTTCAATAAATACTTATTTGAAATCCCAGTGGGTGGTTTCTATAATCTACAGATTTTAAAAAGGTTTGCAGCTTGGACAATATCGCCTTTGAAAGCAAGTCCGTCATTGTTTTCTAATTGCGACACTACGCTATTGAATGCATCCTGTGAAAACATTAAGCAAAGAGTCTACATAACAAGAGGGTCCACTCCTCTCTTCGAGCCAATTAAAAAGGTGTCCTCAAAATTCGATGGCGCCCTCTCCGCGAATGCGCACCCTTTGCGAACAGTTACTCTACTTGTGTCAAAAAATTAAAGTGACACTAACAAGTTTTTGAATAAATAAGAATTCACATTTCGGAAGAACGCTTTTTTAAAATGGTTACCCTGACAAAAAACCTCTTGCGGAGGAAGGGGTGACTGTTTTCTTCGTTTAATTCGACTTTAGAATGAAAGGCAAGAGGTCATTGAAATATAAAAAAAACCTAAAATCCGCACTGAACGAACCGGAACAGCTGATGAACAGCAGTCGATCTGCGCACGCAAGGAGGTGCCATTCCTATTCTTCTTCTGGAGAAAACGAAAGAGAGCTTCAAAACAGACTGCTGCGCCATCAGAAACAAAGAGTAGAACGGACTTCCGTCGGACACTTTTTCGGCTGAGTGGACCATCCTGTTATCTTTGCCTTAAGTGCTAAAAAAGTGTTCACTATAAAATTAATTTCTTGTAACAAGTTTAACCTCTAAAATGTGTCATTGGTGAGCTACGACGTAGGCCATATGTGTATGCAAAATTTGTGCTAGAAGAGGGAAGTGCTATGCTAATAACCCTCCGCATGCCGAAGATGTGTTATGTGTGTGTGCCTGGAGAAAGGCCCCAATTGTCACCTAAGCTATTTTTGAGCAACTGGAGGAAAAGGCCAAAAAAGTTGTCTCTAGTAAAAAATTTAGGTCCATCAGAAAAAAATATTTAACCATTTCTTAATAATATATTGAAACGATTTTATGATATTTTTAAAGTTTAGATATGTTTAGTAACATGTTGTATTTAACCAAAGATTGTAAATGACAAGATGGGCCACTCAGCCAAAAAAGCGTCCGCAGGAAGTTCGCTCTTTGCTTCAGATGGCGCTGCAGTCTGTTTTGAAGCTCTCTTTCGTTTTTCCAGAAGAAGAATAGGAATAGCACGTCCTTGCGTGCGCAGATCGACTGCTGTTCATCAGCAGTTCGGGTTCGTTCAGTGAGGAGTTTTATTTTTTTTATATTTTAATGACCTCTTCCCTTTCACTCTAAAGTCAAATTAAACGAAGAAAACAATCACCCATTCCTCCGGAAGAGGTTTTTTGGCAGCGTAACCATTTTTAAAAAAAGCGTTCTTCCGAAATTTATTCAAAAACTTGCTAGTTTCACTTTCATTTTTTAAACTCAAGTAGGGTAACTCTGTTCGAAAAGGGTGCGCATGTGTGAAGAGGGTGCCACCGAATTTTGAGGACACTTTTTTAATTGGCTCGAAGAGAGAAGTGGTCCCTCTTGTTATGTAGACTCTTTGATTTAACCAAAGATTAATAATTAAAACTGTGCTAGAAATTGGGGTTTTCTCCAAACATTATTTATATACCCTCTGTTACAAAATGTAGCATATCTTTAAAACTACTGATATTTGAAAAAGATAAAGAAATCAGTGTGTTCAGCATTGAAATGTCTACAAGAACATGCTCGCACTGTAGTATGTAAAGTTTCGGACAACAGGGAATTGTCTCCAGGTATACATACATTTCGTATTTTGTATAAATTAATTGAAAAAATGTTTTGAAATCTAGTCTCAATTGTTGTGGACACAAATAGTTGGTATCATGCAGGACTACGTGACGTGGGCGTCTTCTTTCCTATCAAACACCTATCGTCTTTATCTCTCCTCGTTCTTTCCTATAAAAAACCTATCGTCTTATCTCTCCTGCTTCTTTTCTTTGTTTTTTAATATCTAGTAACGCCACCAATCTTTGACGCTTTTATGACATATTTGTGTTACAAGTGCCATAACACTCTTACTAAAACTATCTAATCTGGACAGCGTAATAGATGGTCTTGGTTCGAACCCTCAAAGGGGCGTTGTGAACTTCATCGTTTTGGGGGACTTTTTAAAGATCTGCACCGATCTGGCTCATTCCTATCTGAGAACAACTTTCAATCCGGAAATCCTACCCCTTATATAACCTACTACTGTCGAATACTTAGAAAAGGACTAAATTTAATATCTGTTTTATCTTCCAAGAACAAAGTTTTGCCAAAAGTTTTTTTGGTAACGATTTTTTCCTAGTATGGCAAGGTTTTAACTCCCCAACCAACACTATAAGATTTTAAAATAGAAATGTCCACAGGATCAAACCAAGTAAGTGGAAGGTAGTGAAAATTTCCCAAAACTTCCCAAATCCAACAACGAAAAGTCAGGGGTTTGAACCACTGTCGTCCAAATTGTAGCTCAGCAAGATACAAAAAAGAAGATTTTAATTCATTTAAACGTTTTATATTCTCTCCCTTTTCCCATGACTTCCCCTGATGAAATAATCAAATTCCCTTCCCCCAAGAAGCCCACAATCTCTCATCCCCTTCAAAACACCCCAACAAAATGCAAACGATAAACTAGCAATAAAACCCCCCCCCAAAAAAACCCCACACACACACACAAAAACAAACAAAACCAACAACTATTGTTTCAGACATTAAATTGTTTTCTGAATCCGATTTCAGTCATGTTTTTACCCTTCTCTCCATCTCTACGTACTGTGTTGATCACCCCCTTGAAAAAAATCTTGGCGAGTGGAGGTCGTTGACCTATCTTTTCCGTTCCGACTCCCTGATGAAAAGTGTACCTAATTAGGCCTACTATCATTAAGAGAAAAAAGAAGAATTTTATACTGATTGTAATAGAGGCTTATGTCGCAATCTTCCAATATTATCAGCGCTCGACTAAGATCGTGAATATTATTTTTAGTATTTTCCTTATTTCATGGATTTCCCCGAACCTCGTGGGTCAACAAAAGATTCTCCAATTTGTTGTAGCAGAAAGGAGTAAATCAAAAATCAAAGTTGTTCTACGTGAAGGTAGAAGCAGTAGCGTGTTGGGGGAAGAGGTTGACCCCGCCGAGAGTGTACTTTCTGGAGCTCTGTGGTACGGGTTATTTCCCCTGTGAGTCGTTTCTAACTGCCGCGTCGCCATGAAAATGCTGGGCTTATCACGTGACCAGCCTGTTACCGGGGGCAACCGATCACGATTGTGGGTAATCTCCGCCCATCCAGGAGCTCGCAGAGCTTTGGGGTGGAAGGCTGATCAGGAATTTATGCTGATCTTTGACACTTGGAAGGGATAATGTGAAGAGTGGTAGAGGGAGAGGGATAGAAAGGGAGAGGGAGGGCGAGAGAGAGAGGGAGAGAGAGAGAGAGAG
>NW_004798829.1:51479-52986 GCF_000002075.1 Aplysia californica | reverse complement strand
TCTCTCTCTCTCTCTCTTTCTCTCTCTCTCTCTTTCTCTCTCTCTTGTTGTTTTTTTTTCTCTTTAGAAATATACCTAGGTTAAAAAGCAATTGACGCAGACTGGTTAAAAAAGTAAGTCGAAACTCCTATTATAGAAATCCGAAATACAAATTTCCATAATTCTTCAGTTGTGATAGACTTGTCTCACAATATCATAGACTGTAAGTCCTGACGTAGCACCGGCCCACCTTAGCACTTTCTCACTTAATTTGGTGCCAAATGAAGGACACGAGTGGCACGCAGGAGACCCGAGTTCGATTCCTGTGTGGGGAGGACATTTTTATCGAGTGTCTCGGTCTTTCAGCTGGGATTTTTTCCTCTCAGCTTGGACTGGCCCTGACAAGCAGGGAAGGAAGCCCGCCTCCTAAACGATTAAAATGATGCCGATAGGGGCGTAAAAATACCTACATTGACACCCCCATAAAAAATAAACAACCAAAATCAACAACCCCACCCTTCCCCCAATAAAAAGCAACAACAAAAGAACAACCCCAAAACCATTAAAATAGCAACAACAACGAACCCCCACCCCCCCAAAAACAACCCAAAAAACAAAGAAAGAAAGAAAGAAAGAAAGAAACTAACAAAAGCGAGAGTGGAAGCATGTTGCATGAGCTCGACTATATCGAGACGTTTGCATTTGAGTATATATATATAATTATATAATACAGAGAGACGGCCAAGACACTGCACGGTCATGGATAATCATACTTCAAGTCTATGTCAATAGTACACCCTCTTGTCGCGAAAAAACAGGACTATAAAATGAGTTAACTATTATCTTTTTAATTCAATCAATGCCAAGTAAAACCAAAACACAAAATAAAAGATAAAACAAAACTAAAGAATCGAACAAACAAACAAACAAACAACATCAAGAAAGCAAAACCAAACAATCTCACCCCAAAAGAAAAAAGCAAAGCAAACTTACAAAAAATTCCTGTCAAAACAATAACATGTGGGCAAGAGCGCAATTTCTCATGAAGACAAATGGTTAAGACAAGGTGTCAAGTAAAAGTGGGTTAGGCCCGTTAGGCATAGTCAGCTATTCTCAGCCCTTGTGCATATTATTATGCTTATCAATGGAAGGATCTTTGGCGTATCTGATATTGAGTAAATATAGGTCACAAATGATAATAATATTAAAAGTTGCGTTTTTATGAAACTGATAACAGTAATAAACGGTAAAGATACATGTATAAGTGATGAGGAGAAAGTATTATTGGCACTGTCAAAATCATGTAGGCTTACATTTATTCTTTTCCTATACTTAAAGAATCACGCAACTGAAGAGGAAATTAAAAAGAAACTAAAACAAAAACAGCAGCAATAATAATTATAGCAAAAATAATAATCACGATAAAGATCATGATAATATGATAACATCAATAAGAATATCATCATCATCATCATCATCATCATCATCATCATCATCATCATCATCATCATCATCATCATCATCATCA
>NW_004798829.1:49890-51211 GCF_000002075.1 Aplysia californica | reverse complement strand
ATGACAGAAATTACTATTATAAATAATCTACCAATATTGATAATGTTAGTATTAATGATAATGAAAAAACAACAACATTGCTTTGCCCTATTATCACAACCTTAGCTGAGTGACTTCCCAACAAACAGACGGATATTAAATTCACCCCCCACCTCCCTAACCCCTACCCCTCCACTCTTTCTCGAAAACAAACACATCTTTTGCATGGAATACCCAAGAGACGATGTTTCACCAAATGCCATCGATTGTGATTAAACCTAAGGTCAGATATGGAAACATACAATCAATTAAAATGCCCAAACTAGTGGTGCGTAACCTGTGAGCGATGTTGAGTGGAACGTACACCGCTTTGATCGATACACTGATACTACCAGCCATTATTAGTCTTTAGGGGCAAGCTGTAAGACACATTT
This sequence comes from Aplysia californica, assembly GCF_000002075.1. Classification (NCBI taxonomy): domain Eukaryota; kingdom Metazoa; phylum Mollusca; class Gastropoda; order Aplysiida; family Aplysiidae; genus Aplysia; species Aplysia californica. The sequence continues at coordinate 50,798 of NW_004798829.1, read as the reverse complement.
GAACTGTTTATTATTTTTAAAAAAGAAGATTATAAACACCAGCTGTGCACGAACTGACTTAGTTTTTTAAAAAAGGGATTCAACTTAATAGGGCGCGTCGCATGTTGTGAAAAAAGTTGTTATGTTTCAGAGTAAGAACGCCAACCACTGGTACTGTAGGCTGCAGGCTCAAACTGATTTCTGCTGTCTCTTGAAGCACTCTAACACCAACATGCCAAGATTTCTGCTGAGTGGTTAAAAAACAAACAGAACAGAGAATCAGTTTTCCTTGTGAAAATATTATCTATCGTCTTTGTCTCTCCCTCCTTCTTTTTCTGTGTTTGTTACTCCCTCGTAACACATCTAATCTTCGGCACTTATATTATGGTTTAAATGTGTTGCAAGTGCCGTAAAACGCTTACTAAAAAGAAAAGAATCTTATCATCTTTTTTACTTTGTTATTAATTGAGCTAAAGGAGGCCGTGTGTCTCCTTTAAGGGTTTCTATGACGTCAGCAATTGGGACTGCTATTACTGTGATTCTGAGATGTTAAACTGATGTTTGTTTATCGTGCAGGATGTGTTCTCAGTTCTCAAAAACGGAACTGGAGACATCAAAAACTCTGCAACCTCCGCCTAACATTACAGTATGAATATTTGTTTCCATAAAGAGATGCACATAGGCACAATAATGGTCATTTAGTGCCAAAAAGTAACACAGATAGACAGAATCAAAACAGGGAAAATAAAGAAGTAAGATCTGCACTCCAACCAAACGCTTATCAACATAGTTCAATAAGGTATGTACAGGTAGTTATAATTTCTTCACACTTTTGAAAGACAATCTTGTCGATGTGAGGAAAACCTACGTGAAGTTCAAGCGTATTTTGGTTGGGTTTTTTTTTTTGGTGCGTGGTTGGGTGGGGGTGG
>NW_004798829.1:37629-39022 GCF_000002075.1 Aplysia californica | reverse complement strand
GCCAAAGATTTGTTATTTCCTTATCTGAAGAGTCCGTGGTAACTGAAAATTTTTTTGTGCCTTTAATCAACGTTTTTCAGAGTAATTTCAAACAGAAATGAGTTCTTTAATAGGCATGAAAGGTGTTGAGCCAAAAACAAAAATTTGATAAAAATTCATAAACCTGCAGAAAAATGCAAGTTTCTTCACTTTGATTATTTTGACGAGAGCCTGATTCCACCACGGTGCCTCACCAAGGCAACTGACAGCACCCTGCCATCGGACCACTCCCATGTAGGGTAGATCTCCGTTCAGTTAGTTTAGACGCCCTGAAAGGAGTGGTACGCTCACGCAAAAAAAAGGAAAAAAGGGAAAACGAATTAACATAAAAAGAACAAAGCAAAGTAATAAAAGCAATCAAATATGTCACGCCAACAAATAAACAGAAAGCTCAATGAAAACTATTTCGACTTTCCCCTGAATCAAGAGCCTGTAAAATCCCCATTTAATTAATTTGCTGTGTGCGTTACATCTGCTATCGAAGCAATCAGTCTGCACTTCGCGTAAAACAAATGTCCTGGTTTTTTTCCACTCGTGAATATTGCATAAGGCTTTGCTTGGATGCTTTTATAGAAAGTCCAGGCAGGTTATGTGGCGCAGTGAAAAGGTTTACTGATCGTGTAATAACGTCACTGAGCAAAGGAATAGTTTGAAAAAGTAATAGTTTCTGAAGACTACCCGTCGAATATTGCCTACACTCCTCTTGTCACTTTCCAGAAACCGCATTGAATGCCCATCCTTTAAGAACAAAAATGGACTGGGTTTTGGGTGGGTTTTTTTTGGTCTGTTTTTTCTAAAATGGGCTTTTTTTTCCTTTTCCGTGTGAATATTTGTTGACCCAAAATGTCAAATCGATTAAGCAAATTGAGGTGAACACACTAAACCTGGCGCAATCTCCTGAGCCATTGCTCACGATGGGTAGTTACAACATGCTGTGTCGTCAAAAAACACACAGGAACATATCATTACAAGGTGATTGATTATTGATTTGTTTACCCTAACACGGGCATGTTTATCTACAAGACCGACGGGTTTTATTTTCTTCTGAGCACTGCAATTACTGCTGAAAACTAGATTGGATGACTAATATTTTGCACGGGATTGTTAAAAAATATTAATAAATACTGTTCCTGCGAGATTGGGGATATTAATTTATGAGGACGCGTAGCGTTTTGGTGACAGCGGTTGTATTAAGGTGTTTACTAATAACCCAGCACGCACGTCACCTTTTATATTTACAGAAACGCAAACGTGCGCGTCCGCACACACACACACTCACCCACACACACACACACACACACACACACACATACACATGTACACGTACACACACACGCTCACTAACACACACACA
>NW_004798829.1:31497-33807 GCF_000002075.1 Aplysia californica | reverse complement strand
AAAAAACAAACAACAAAAAAAACAAAAAAAACAACAACACCACCACCAACAACAACAAAAAAGTAATGAAAAATTGGAAAAAATCACCTCCTCTTATACTATAAACACTTTCCAGTCAAAGTTATTTCCCCCAAAATGAGATAACTCGCAAACAGTTACGCGGAGAGCGCAGGTCACCAATCACCAGACGACAAACAAGGAGAGAGGCTCCTGCTGAATTATGCGCTGGGAATTTTCCGGGTAAATTGCTCCGTGTCGAGAACGTTTAGCTCGAGAAAATATTGCCAGAAAAGAAGACTTTTAGCCTCACTTTGAATGTTTGTGTTGTTTGAAAAATGAGATTCAGCATTTCGTCCTTAGGGGTTCTTCAGGAACATGATTAGTAGGAAATAAAATAGCGCTATCGCAATAACGCGTTCATTTACAAATCGCTACATGGGAATAACATAGTTCTCTCTGACTATTTTTGGTCGCTTTGAGTTAATAAGACCACGAGGTCAGAAGCCAAAATGCTCTGTCTGCTCTGTCAAAATTTGTAAGATTATTTGGAGTTGTTATCAAGATGTTCAAAGAATTGCATTCGAAAAAAACTTGCCACGTCGCGAAATTCAAAATTTTTGGGGCGTCAAAATTTTTAAAACGAGCTTCTGTATATTGTAGAACGTTGTATTTCTAGGGTAGGGAAATGTTTCGTATTTCCTATGGGGTGTACGAGACATACAAGTCGCTACCTCAGAATTACACAGTTCTATTTGATATTTTTGGTCATTTTGAGGTATAAGACCATGAGGTAAGAAACGAAATGTTCTATCTGCTCTGTCTAAATCGTAAGATTACTCGGTGTGGTTATTAAGATATTCAAAGAATTGCATTCGGAAAAGCTTGATATGATGAGAAACTCAAATTTAATCTTTGACGTCAAATTTCTCAAAACTAGGTTCTGAGCAGATAGAACTTTGTAATTCTGAGGTACCGAACTGCTTATCCCTGCTGCCTGATTTGGTACCGTGCATAGTACATAGACTTGTACATAACAAGATGGTCCACTCAGCCAAAAAAGTGTCCCCCGGAAGTCCGCTCTTTGTTTCAGATGGCGCTGCAGTCTGTTTTGAAGCTCTCTTTCGTTTTTCCAGAAGAAGAATAGCAATATCACCGCATTTGCGAAGAGGGCGCCACCGAATTTTGAGGACACTTTTTAATTGGCTCAAAGAGAGGAGTGGCCCCTCTTGTTATGTAGACTCTTTGCTTGCACTACAATTATAAATCAAGACTGGGACCCTCTGACGTAATTCTGGTTCTTTACCAAGCGCAACGTTTAACCTTATTTGGAACCAAATGAAGAGCAAAGAAGGGAAAGTTGCTCCCGCATCATTTGACTGTAACGAGACTTCTAATCTCTAATTTTCCTTTCATTTTGACGTCCATTGTGCGCTCCGGGGCATTGCATTTTTTAAATCTCTTTTGACAGAGAGCAAAGTGTAGCGGTCACGACAGTGTCCGGTCTAGGATGATATTATTATAATTTAAGTCTATGAAATGGAGTAATGAAGGGATAAGGGAGCGTAAAATGCACTATAGAGAAATAACAATATTTATCCCATGTAAGCGATGTCTTGCCACGGCTACTTATTTGGAACCTATGCATCCGAACACTCGTTTCATGTGTTCTTGATAAGCAGCTACCTTAGAAATACAAGGTTCTGTCTGACGTTTTTGGCCGTTTTGGGTAACTAAGACCACAAGGGCAGAAACCATCTGTTCTATCTCCTCTATCTTTCAAAATCGTAAGATTGTTCGGAGTTTCGGAGTCGTTATCAAAATATTCAAAGAATTGGAAAAGTATTGGAAAAACTTGGCAAATTGTGAAACTCAAAATTTTTATCCCAAAAAAATATTAAACTAGGTACTGAGCAGACGGACTTTTGTAATTCTAGGGAAGCTAACAGTTCTATCTGGAACCCATGCAACCAGCCACTTGTTTCAGGTGTTCTTGACAAGTGACTTTTATTACATGGTATTTGTGCAGTGAGAGAGCGCTGTCAGCGCAGTTTATATCCCATTGAGCGGTGGTGGTGGACGGCCTTTTTTCGAATATCTCATGGGCTGTTCTTGGAATCATTGGGTTATTTGAAGGAGATTTTACTTTCAAGGTCTTCACCGCCTTTGCTCGATTCTATCGGAGATGGACGTGATACTTTGAAGATGCATTTTTTAATTGAATAATCTTACAACATTGAAAGTGGCGTTACACCTGGAACAGCTGCCAATTATACTTGTACCAGGGATGAATAAAGTAAACAAACACCCCCC
>NW_004798829.1:30174-31397 GCF_000002075.1 Aplysia californica | reverse complement strand
AAAACCCCCCCCCCCCCCCACAAAGCAACCAAACAAACAAAAAACCCAGCAAAAAAAAAACAATGAAATATAATTGCTTCTGTCAGCTGTCGACACGTGTAGATATCCACTTACTCAATGACGTTGTAAAATGTGAAGTATCGTGGTGAAATCGGGTGCTTGTCAAAATAATGAGTTCAAATAAACTAGCATTTTTCCCACCGGTTTGGGCATTTTTCTTTAGTCTCTGCACCTTCTATGTACAGTTAAAAATCTGTGAGGATTTTACTTAATCAAACGTTCATTAAAGGCACAAAAAATGTAAATATTGCTGTTTCCAAGAACACTCAAGCTTTGGAAGTCACCAAATCCTTGCGGCCATTTTCTCGCTCGTTTTACCTCTGAAACAAGGTGACCCCAACTCCTTCAATCGCTATTATCTCAACCTTTATAAGATACCTGAGTATTTTTGTCATCGAAAACAAGATGAATGAACAACTTCATATGCCCAAAAATTGACGAGCGCCAGATTCCAACGCGTTTTGATACCAATACGTTCGACCGTTTCTTGGAGTAATAAGTGGGTATCTCGTGTATAGCTTGCAGACAATATCATTCTTATGGGGAAAAAGCTAACCTGGAATCTTTCTTAACTCATTAACACGGTGATTATCGGCGAGGGTAATTAGTGCTGTTTATGTAAACACCTGTCGGAACATTCTTAGAGTGACAACTCATTCATCTAAGACTCATAGATATTGTGATTTATTTTGCATTTATTCTTAGTCAAAGTTGGCATTTGCTTTCGGGTCGTTATGGGGGAAAAGAAGACGGTGACTTTTTTACAGCGAAACTTGGAAAACGTTAAGAATGTGCTTGTTCTCTTTGCCAACTCATTCATTTTTGGGTTAAACAACAACAACAACAACAAAAACAAAATTTAAAAAAGATCAAAGTAGTCTTACAGGGTTTGAATAGAGCGGGGTTAGGCTGAGATAGTGTCACACGACATAGTTCTAAGACGGATGTCAATGCCGGGTTAGACGAAATTATGTTGTTCGTTGCTAAGAACAGCGCTGCGATAAGTTAGGTTGCACTATAGAGCTTATTAATACATTCTTTTCACTCATTATCACCTCATCTCTCCAGGAGTAAGTTTTTATTTTTTCTCAACATACGTTGCAGTTTGTCCTTTTTGCCATTAGAATATTGCACCATAGGTTGGACAATAATATTGTAAAAAA
>NW_004798829.1:28055-29257 GCF_000002075.1 Aplysia californica | reverse complement strand
CCGCTCTTATAATACCGTTCATATTTAACCTATTTGCATAAATTAACACCGAACCGAGTTGAAATGAATGATCCGAGCAATAAAAATACAGTTTGAATATAGATTGATGGATTTGCTGGGGTTTGGTAGATTTTTGTTGCGACTGTGAGCGATATCATAAGCCAGCCACACTGCAAGCTGTGTACTTAGACTGCATTCTGTATTGGATATTTTGCGGGAGTTGTTTCTTCTTCTTATTTACGCTCTCCGGGGGTTGAGAATTTGATTGCTTTGAATGACACAGATGTCTCCGGTGCAATGGTTAGGCTCTTTCTTTACACACAGCAGACCTGAGTTCGATTCCCAAACCTTTGGGGAGGTTTGTTTTATCGTGCATCTCTGTCTTTCTGTTGACATGCTGATCTGTCTCAGCCTGGTTTGACCCTGACTGACGGACAGGACTGAAGAAGCCCGTTCAGATGATTTGAATATTCTCACTGGCGTGCAGCAGACTTACAATGGTGATATTACCAAAAGGTAAATTTCTTTTTGGAGCACCACTTTCAAACTGACCAAAACAAACATTGCATTTGTTGACTGAACTTCAACATTTTCCCCCACAAATACAGTTAGTTTCTGCCAACGTACTTGGCCTTTATTTTTTACCTTAGTGTTTGTTCCGACCTTTTGTTTAAGCACTCAAATACTCACATATTATGAATGCCTTTCGTAATTACGGGTTTAACCAATTTCTCTTCCAAATGACATATGCAAATACTTTGGCAAATACCGCAAGATAAAGTGGGCAGCCCTGATGTGCTACGGTATTTTCAAGAATATAATCTGGGTCTGTGCGAAACCTGGCCCCAAACCAATGCACCTTTTCTTGCACCCACCCCTCGCCATCCCCTTGAGTTTTCTCTGTAGTCTGTAGTTGCTTACATATCATTCCTCTGTAGTCCATCAATTCTTCACAGCATAAGTGTTGGAACTTCTGCTTCCATTTTTCCGCTTTAAGCTTTCTCCGATATTTTGCCCCATCCCCCGTTTCCCCCCAAAAAGGCCTAGCCGGACCCAGCAATAGTAATCTCCCCTCCCAAAACTGAATTTAAAAAACAAACAAATAAACGGAAAATCTACCTGCCCCCAAAGACAACAACAAAAAAAACCGAACCCCAGAACAAACTAAAAACATCTTCACCTGTTGGGTCTCTCTCTCTCTC
>NW_004798829.1:23657-24721 GCF_000002075.1 Aplysia californica | reverse complement strand
CAACAAAACAAAACAAAAAAGTCCAAAACAAAACTCCCCACGTATACTCAGTTTGAATTTTGAGTAACGAGAAGCGCATCGACTCAAAATCGGACTAAGCACGGGTAAGCAAGACAGACAGACTGACATTCAGAAACAACAGAGAGATAGAAGAGGAGAAGACGACCCGCTACATACACCGAGGAAAGAAAAACGGCAAACACAAAACAAAACAAAAAGATTGCTAAAGTTTAAAAAAATGATATATCAACACAATTCTCTATTTGTGTTGCGAGTGCCATAAAACTCTTACCACAACTAAAACTAAAACTACAATTAAAACTAAAACTAAAAAGGAACAGAATTATGATAATTTAGGAGGTGGAATACTTCCACCCTGCCTATCAGGGCCAAGTCTGTCTAAGTTGGAAACATCATCTCAATAGAAAGACAGCTTTTGCTTAGTAAGTGTTCTATGACATTTGTAACAGAGTTAGGTCATATAAGTGCCAAAGATGAGAAAATTTACAAGAAAGTATGGAACCCAAAAAAGAAGGAGGAGAGATAAGGACGATAAATGTTTAATAGGACAGAAGAAGCAAACCACACCAGAGCATCTGTCAACCACCGATGCAGAGAAACCAAACTACTCAATGAGCGTCCTACATCAGGAATCGAACCTGACGTCTTTTTCGAGGAAGGCGCAGGACCTAACCATTACACCACAGACATGACTGGGGCTGAGAGTTAAAAAAAACATTACATTTCTTCAGGTAGGCTACAGTGTTCGGACAGTGTTAGTTTTCCTAGAAATGAGATAAGAGCAGCGCACCATTGGCAGTCACGAACACCGGAAGTGAGCTGCACGTCATGTCACGTCACGACCGCTCTCCCGGTTAGTTGGGACATCTCTTGATTTTAAGGGGTTCACACCTATTCGATTTCGTCGAATACGTGTAAAGGGGATAGGGTACCGGCGTCTGTGGTGTGCTGGCTTAGCAGTTTGGTGTTGGGTACAGAAGTCGTGGGTTCGATTCCGCTAAGGTTTTTTTTTCTTGAGAGAGAGAGAGAGAGAGAGAGAGAGA
>NW_004798829.1:20602-22218 GCF_000002075.1 Aplysia californica | reverse complement strand
TGTGTGTGTGTGTGCGTGTGTGCGTGTGTGTGTGTGTGTGTGTCCTCTCTCTTTGTCTCTCACCTTTTAGTTTTTGTCAATCTATCAACCTCCGTTTCTCTGAGTCTGTGTTGTGACCTCTCTTCCCACCCCTCCCATCTCTCGTGCATTTTCTGCCAACTTTACGATCAATTACATGAATGCTGTATAGGCGACTTGCCTGTCTCGTTTGACGCAACGATTTCCCTTTGTCGTTCTTTTTAGTTTGGTAAGAGTTTTACAGCGCTCACAACTGCATGAGGTCATATGAGCGCTCTCTATAATTCGATTCGTACCAAAACTGTTCCATGTGGGTGGTTGGCGGGTGCTCTGGTGTTGTTTGCTTTTTCTTTCCTATCAAAAACTATCATCCTTCTCTCTCTTCCTCCTTTTTGTATTTGTTACTCTCTTGTAACACATCTAATCTTCGGCAACTTATATGACCTTTACGTTTTGAAAGTTCCGTAAAACTCTTTCTAAAACTAAAGACTTGTTCAATCAACGTCTGCAATGTAACGGTTAGGCGCTGCGCGGCAACACGGAGTAGACATAGATACGATTCTCGTATGGGGAGAGGTTTTACGGAGTATCTCCATCTTTCTGCTGGGACGCTGTATTCCTCTCAGTCTGGGATGGCCCTGACAAGTAGAGTCGAAGCAGTCAGCCTCCTCAACTATCTATATACTGCCTGTGGTGAAGAAAAACTTCTGCAATAAAAACAAAACAAAAACTCGTTCCAACATAAAAGTGACCTTGGTGTGTGGAAGAAATCTGGGGTCTTTATTTTTTAAAATAGAAATTACCATCTTCATTAACAATTTTTAGAATGTTCATAACATCTGCGTCTCTAATAGCTTCTGCTCCTTTTCTTTTCCCTTTGTTGTTCCCATCTGTCTGTCTCACTCTTTCCTTGCACTAAATGACCAATATTGTGTCCATGTGATTCTCTTTACTTAACCCTATCGGTACGTCGTGTTTTAATATCGTATCCATATGACGTGTGGAAATCTGTGCCCTCACTTTCCAAAGAGGAAATTTACCTGTTAATCCGATCTGTACGCTTTACATAGCAGTCTGTCAAAATGATTCTTTGAGAAATACTGACAGTTTCAAAGAGATCTTCGTACTAGAAGTATTCTAAAATGTGACAAATACAACCCCAGGGGTACAAAATAACTCCAGGGCGTACGGATAGGGTTATGCAATAAAGAATTCTGAACATTTTCATAACATCCACGTCGTTGTCTCAAAAGCACCAACACAGCTGGTGCTGTGTAGTATCAAAATAGATCTCCAGATTTTCCATTTTCAGATACAAAAGTTCAGAGGCGGCCAATTTTCTCTAAATTTCTAGATTTTTTTGGTCTGGTGACTTTGGTGAAAGGTGGACAAACCAAATAAATATGTATCCACTTCCTCTGCCAGAATCGTTTCCATGCCATTTATAGAATGTTAGCGTCTGTCGATTTTATGTTACTGTATTGGTACAGAGTGTTTAAGGAAGAGGAAAAACGTGAAGTGACAGGAAATAGCAGCCTGTTGGCAGATAAAGAGATTCTGCCATCAATATTCAGGGCTGGAGGGGGGTGGGGGTTGTT
>NW_004798829.1:16986-18416 GCF_000002075.1 Aplysia californica | reverse complement strand
GGGGGGGGGCATTAACTTGTTCTTATGCTCAGTAGAATTTTTAATGGGCTGATTCATAAATGTCATGCTCATAAATGTGCCTGAACTGCAACAGGGAACTGCTTTCTTTCCTAATTCTTACTATCGTCATTTTCCCTCTACTTCTTTTGCATGTTCGTCACACTGTTGTGACCCGCTATTTCCGGGGTGCCTTTATATTCGAAGTAGACTTTGTGCTATTGAGGAGGTGAGCAGAGTAGGCCCTGTAAGGGCTTCTGTGTTGACATCCACCCCTTGGCGCTCATATGACCTTATGCAGTTCCGAGCGCCGTAAAACCTCTACTAAAACTAAATATACACTCATAAGCATACTCTCATGCTCACACATACACACATTATTCTCTCTTTGTCTGTCTCGTTGAAATGTGGTTTCTAGAACAAACAATTTCCCCTTACCAACGGAGAACTGGAAAGGCACATAAAATAATATATACCATTTATTAATAATATTGTACTCAACCCCGTCTCACAGTCATGCGATACGGAAAATCATCAGTTGCGTCAGTTGCTGGGGATGTCTTTTTTAGGGTAAGTGTTTTACCAAAGATTCTTCACTGCCTTTGGTTTCACGGCGCTCGCAACTGCATATGAGCACCCGGGACACATTAAGCATTTCCAGTTAGTAGAAAATTTAGAATTTGCCCCGGTGGCGGCCGAAGCCTATTCTTATCGCTTTTGGACGGACCTCCGATATTTTTCGGCTTTATCCGAGAAGGTCAAGTGTTCGATCTTACCTGTCATGAGATCAGGGGTATAGCTGAGAGACAGCAGTAAGGAGCCAAGGCGTAACAGTAGAAAGACTGCAGAAAGAGTCAGGAGCCCAGAGGAGGGGGAAAAGGAGGTGAGGGGGTTGGAGAAGAAAGTGGAGATGAAAGCAGACGACAGAAAAATTATTGTATGAGAGCAGGAAAGTAGGAAAAGGGGAAATCTTTTAAGAGAAGAAAATTTTCGTCGCTGTCCGGATCCGAACCAGGGCCCTTTTAATGAGAGGCGAACACCGTAACCTCTCGACCACGAGAGCCCCTTGTGGCTGTCTATTGCGTGGTATGTGGGCGCAGAAAGAACACCAATAAACGCCTGTATAGAAGATCTCGACTTGAACGTCTAGATCTCACCGGCAAGACTGAAGGCAAACGAGGCAAGGGTAGACCCACAGAAACCTAGATCTAATTCCTAAACAGATGGGTGACGCGGAAAGATCAGGGTAAGGTAGCTTTTTTGGAGAGCATCCGAGCACATGCATGAATGGAGAACCATTATCGCCGATGTCTGTCGCAATTCTGGCACTTGGTGATAGGAGATTCTGTTATGCTAATGTTTCATGGGTAATGACATAAAAAGTTCTCTCGTTCCGTTGCTTACCAGGGTCTGTATTTTTTTTTTTAGCAGTT
>NW_004798829.1:14888-16201 GCF_000002075.1 Aplysia californica | reverse complement strand
CTCTCTCTCTCTCACACACACACTCTCTCTCCCTCTCACTTTATACCCCCCTTCTCCTCATGAAAAAAAATCAAAACAAACATAAAACACCAGTAACATTAAAAAACAAAACAAAATAAAACCCAAGCAAAGCAAAAACAGAGTAACAAAAAAAAAATAAAGAGATAAAATCAAATAATAAATAACTTAATCATAGTCTTTGAACTTGCAACTGGGGAACAAATTATAGAATACTACATTTGATTGATAGATCTAAATTTAAAAAATAGACAAAAACAAAGAAATTTCAATAACATAAAAAAAACACCACCCCCTCCCCCCAAAAAAAACTACCAAAAACAACCATAAAACAACTCAACAAAACAAAACAAAAATCACAAAAAACCTAACCCAAAAACAACAACCGAAAACAAAACGATAAAAAACCAACATCGATTTAAATAAGCTTGTTGACGTTCTCTTTCACAATATGCAAAAAAACTAAGTAAAAACAATACACATCATATCAGATTGCATTGTTTACACTCTTTTGTCGCTTTTTAAAAAAGATTTGAGCGCGTGTGCTGGGGAACATAAACAGAAGTATTCATTTCCTTTTTGCCTGCCAAGCGTCAAGTGGAAGGGACTTCCGTGTTGATTGAAGCTTCAGTGCTTCGACAGGACTGGGCGAATCGTCCACTTTTTACAATACATGTATGTCTCTGCTTGTACTTAACTAAATATCTTATTAGCCGTGTGACCCTGTCCTTAACTCGGACTTCGAATCGTCTCTACGGGACCAGGAAAAAGTGATTCGCTCTTGAGCCACTATAGTACTAACTGTCAACTCGGTTTTATACAGTAAGTTGAGTTATCTACTTCTTGAGCAGCCAAAACTGTGTGGATAGTGCCGTAAAACATCTACTCAATTAATGTATTCGAATCTAATCTCTATTCCAGTCTACCTCTTGTGCTTATTTCTGTAGTTTCTTTGCACATCTGTTGTTTTTCTGGATGTCATTGCTGCTGTCTTTTCATTTTATTTATATGTTCTTAGTTTTCGGGGAGAATGATGTATTACGATGAGATGTCATGATTTTATCAACGATAATAATATGGGCTGGCGAGATTAAATCTGTACGGTAATTGTTTTCTTTGTATTGCCGACTGGATGAGTCATTATAGTGAAGTTAGTCATCACACCGACGGGTGATCTTGATCATGGAGGTCTTGTGGGTTTTTTTCTTTTTTGAGTGTTCGTGTGTTTGTGCTAAGTTTGAGTGTTTGTTTGTTTGCGAGCGTGTGTGAGTGTGTGTGTGTGTGTGCCCGTGTAT
>NW_004798829.1:13204-14663 GCF_000002075.1 Aplysia californica | reverse complement strand
TATGTGTGTGTGTGTGTGTGTGTGTACAAGATGGTACTACAAAGAGCTGCAGAAGATGCAAGCCATTTATGGTGAAGCAAGATCCACATATCTTTTTCATACATGTTGACAACTAGATTTATATTAGTGCGCTCCCCCTACCTCGTCTTGCTTTTCAAACTGGCCAATGACCGATTATCAATTTCAAGCGCTTGAATAGTTGCGTCATGAAGATAATACTGTCCGCGAAAATCTAACCATCTAACTAGCAGGTGGGCTGACTGATTGGCTGGCAGACTGTATAATTATTATTTCGCTTGCCAAAATAATAATTAACAGTTACTGTCAAACTAAGGTTCGAAAAGAACTAACTAACAATCTGACTTATTAACTGGAAAACTAAGGAACAAATGAACGAAGGAATAACAAATTAATAAATGTACGAATAAAAAAAGAAAAGAAAACTCTAAACAAACTCGAACGGAATGAATGGACGGACGGACGGATGGACGGACGGAAGGAAGGAAGGAAAGACGGAAGGAAGGAACGAACGAACGAACGGACGGACGAACGAACGGACGAACGAAAGAACTATCTTACTGAAATATTAACAGCATGGAAAGAAATATACTGATTCGTCTATCTGCTTTATACACGAAAGTCGGATCTTTGCACCAAGGTAGGGATGGTCATTTTGCGTATTTTGTGGAATATGTGTCTGTTAAGACATTGTCTGTATAATTTAGAACTGAACTTTCTTCTCTTTCTTAATAAAAGTGTATTTACACCCCCATCAATATAATCTAGATCGTTTTGGAGGCAGGTTTCTATCCACACGAGAATCGACCTCAGGTCTTTAGCGTGCGACAGTGAAGCGTCCAGCCGCTACTCCACAGACTCGGGATAATAATAATGATGATGATAGTAGTAATACAATTAACAATAATAATAATAATAATAATAATAATAATAATAATAATAATAATAATAATAATAATAATTTTTTTGTAAGTGTTCAATGGCGCTCACAACTGCATACAGTCATGTGAGCGCGGGGGACACATTAAACATTTTCAGTAAGGTATGAGCTCCGAGATTTTCCCCGCTTCGAGATTTTCCCCTCTATCTGAGAAGGCTGGGTGTTAGATCTTACCTACCATACGACCAGGGGTGTAGCTGAAAGACGGCAATAGTGAGGAACCAAGGAGCAGCAGTAGAAAGGCTACAGAAAGAGTCAGGAGCCCAGAGGAAGGGGCAAAGGAAATGAGGGGGTGAGGGCAGAAAGTGGGAACAAAAGCAGACGACAGGACATTGTTAGAGAACAGAAAAGGAGGTGAAAGGCGATAATTTTTAGAGAAGAAAATTTACCGTTGCCATCCAGACTCGAAACCGAGACCTATTGAATGAGAGGCGAACACCGTGATCTCTGGACCACGAGAAACCCCTATAATACTGATAATAATAATATTAATGATAATAA
>NW_004798829.1:10126-12033 GCF_000002075.1 Aplysia californica | reverse complement strand
TACAATATATAATATATATGTATATGGCACTCAACCCCGATCAAAGTACACAGGCTGAGAGCACCTTCGGGGTACGGGAATAGAACTCACGTGTTGTGGCAACAGTGACGAAGAGCCCTGCCACTGCACCACTGACGCCCGTAGAGAGCAACGCACAAGGAGATACGGAGATAAGATAAACTTTGTTTTTTATCAAAGAGGGAAAATTTAAGTCGACGTAATTGGGCGCTTTTAAGCACAAGAGGGCTATCCCGAAAAATGCTGTTTTGAGAAAATCGAAGGTAAAGTTTTTGGCCCTTGTTCAGTTTCTTTAAAAGACAGGGGAGTTTTCTCTATAACCAAACATTTGTATACACACCAATGAAACCAAACTTCTTCTATAGGTAGGACAATGCTCACTTTTGGTATAGGTCAAGATTCCTGGAAACCCCCGAAATCTGGGTTAGCCTGCTTGTCCTTAAAGGCGACCAATTATGGAACTTCAACTTACAAAGCTTCAGCATAAATACTGAAATGCAACCGGTGTTGTGTGTGGTGCAGCGGTTATGCGCTCCACTGTAGCACGTAGAACATCCGAGTTCGATTCCTAAGTGGGGAGAAATTTTTATGGAGTATATCCATCTTTCTACTGGGATGCGTATCCCTCTGACCCGAGTTGGCCCTGACAGGCAGGGTCGGAAGCCCGCCTCCTAAAATATCTAAATTGTGTCGAAGGGGGTGTTAAAACATCCACAATACCCCCCCCCCCCCCAAGTAAACGTATTCATTATATTCATGCCAAATGATACACATAATACAACGATGCACAACTCGCACACACAAACATACACGACTAGTGTGCCTGTTTGGAATGAAATCTCTCCAGTTCATATAATATCCTAATCTCACTAGGAAAAATAGACAGGAAATTTTTATAAGCTAAAACAAATTGGTAACTGCATAATAATGTTAAACACTCCGTTCAGCACGGCAGGATTGTTTTATAGGCGGAAACTCCAAATTAAAGGATAGACAGGGTCGAAATAGGCCCGCTTTCTATTTTATTTATAGTGGGGCGTGGAACTGACAGAATGCAATGAAAGAGCTTCATACAAGTTCACAAGAAACTACACGCGAGAATTATCATTTAATGGGATAATAGGTGCTGCCTACAATCTTAAATCTTAGCTTCAAAACCCTAACTGGTCATAAACAGCCCAGTAGCAGGCGGAAGTATCTCTCTCGGTGGAAAAAAAAAGTGAAATAGGTTGTGTCTGTCTATCTTTTTGCCTGTCTGTCTGTCTGCCAGTCTATGGACATTTAATGTATTCATACATATACCGGTGTCTATATTATACGATGTTCACATACACACGTTTGCATACCATACATACGTACACTCATGTATAAAATACTGTATAGTACCCATAACTTATTTCAGTTCAAAAGGCTTCTTGTACGTGGTGCGTAATCTTTAAAAATAATAGCCAATGATTTTCATAACATGAACACGTTATCTCAAACGGTACGCCATCTCTCGAAAAACTAGGCTGTGGTCGAGGTTAAAAGAGACGTTTAATGTGACCACAGCGCAAAGCGCCGTCTGTTTCCTTTCCGAGCTCTATGGCCTGCACTAGGCCCGGATATTATATTAATATCAACCTCCACCGTTCGCCAGCGACTGACCACCGGAAGTAAACTCCATTTTGCCTACTTCCGGAGTTGGCAGAGGAGAGACAAGAACAAATATGGCGGCGTGCAGGTTTTGCTCCTGAGTGCAGGAGAGACGTGATCAGCTGAAAGATTGTGACTGAGAGGTCTACACTGTACACGGACTGTTGTAAGGAAAAAGGGAGAGAGAGAGAGAGAGAGAGAGAGAGAGAGAGAGAGAGAGAAAGCGAGAGAGAGAAGAGAGAGAGAGAGAGATG
>NW_004798829.1:5760-7657 GCF_000002075.1 Aplysia californica | reverse complement strand
GTTTTGTTTTGTTTTTTTGTTATTGTTGTGGGGCGTTGTATTTTCGAAACTCTGCGGTGTTCCGTGCCCGCCCGTGGTGAGATTTATTGAACGCAGCGCAATCATCACAAAGTCATTTTGAGATTGCAAATTATGTTTTTCACGCTCGCCCCATCGACGCAATTTAGGAGATGGGCTCTTTCAGTGTTGTGTTTACCACTGCATACGAGCAGATCTATGTAACATCAAAATACAAATCGTAACTTTAGAATTACAAAATTCTACCTAGCATTCTATTTCTGGCAGTTTCGAGTTACCAAGTCAATTAGGTAAGAAACCAAATGTTTTATCTGCACTATCCAAAATCGTAAGATTGTTCGGAGTCATTGTTAAAATATTCAAAGATTTGCATTAGAAAAAGCTTGACATGTTGTGAAACTCAATTTTTTTACGTCAGATTTCTCAAAACTAGGAACTGGGTTGATAGAACTGTGTAACTCTAGGGTAGCGAAATAAGTCCACCGTGGAATCAAACTCAGTTGTTTCGAGTGACGGTTTAGAGGCAAACATAACACTGCTGCCAGCGCCGATGGGTATCATACTGTGATGACGTCTTTCCTGCGAATTGTGATAATGTCAAGTTTTCTTTTCTGTTTTTGACGGAATGATTTGGACACCATTACGTCCGCTTTGTTGGACCACCACCTGGCGGTTTTCGTTCCCCTGTGTTTGTGGCGCAGTGGTCAGACTCCTAACCCTATTGTTGACGTGAGTTCGATTCACACTGTGGAGACCTTATATTTAATTCATCTCTTCACAGGCTGAGTCAAAGTAGCCCGCTTCCTAAATGATATAAACCCAGTCGAGAGGAAAGGGAAAAAGAGGGAGATGGGGGAAGGGCTATGACATATTAACACTCATTTGATAGGTTTTATTCGTACTAAAATTGAGAAATTGAGATTGCTTCAGAATGCTTTCAGTTCTACTGAAGTAATAATACACATTGAACGTAAAAGGCATGGAGCTTGCCGTTGAGCAAGAATTTGCGCTATCGACCTTTACAATTTTAAATTGCGCTTTGCTTGTGTTGTATGCACATGTACAGACGTCAACATAAGTTAAGGACCACCTTGACAGACACTGCAAACTTTTTGAAAATCCGAAAAAAGATAGCAAGGCTTGTTTCAAAATTGTTTGCCCTGAAAGTGTTTATGGGTTAACAATGCGAACTGCAAAGTTTCCTGAAGGGAAAAAACCATCACGTGCAGCACGGAAATCCTCGGGGAATTTTAGCCAAATTTGCTTTTCTTTATCGACTTGTTTGCGACACCACGGACATTCCTCAGTTAAAATTTCTGGTGCATGTGAAAACGGACGTACGGTCTCGAACTGTGCTCACTTTGATGGCAATATAAGCCGCCATTTACTCAAAATCCAGTATCTCTTCAACATGCCACCAAGACGAAAACTGAGAGACTTTGATTGTGCCAGGGCTATGGCATGGCTGCAGGATGGAGTTGGAGCCCGAGAAGTTGCCAGAAGGCTTGCAACGTCACACTCTGTCATTATTCGCATAAGGCAGCGCCATCAAGCCACTGGATCAGTCTCAGACCATTCGGTGTTGACTGAATGCTGCCAACATCCGTGCCAGGCGTCCAATCAAGAAACCAAGGCTGACCGCAGGACACCAGGTAAGTCGTCTTGTTTGGTGCGGGGTCCATGAACCATGAACACGTTCCCAATGGAGCCATGTGTTGTTCACAGATGAGTCACAATCGATGATGAACCCAGAAGATGGACGCGTGCGTGTGTGGCGGCGTCCACGAGAACAGTTGAAGCACATTAATATACAGGAGGTGACTCTTTTCGGTGGTCACTTCATAATAGTATAGGGTGCGATTAACACACACAATAGGAC
>NW_004798829.1:2729-3903 GCF_000002075.1 Aplysia californica | reverse complement strand
ACACACACACACACACGTACACTTACCCCCTAAAACTCCCTCCGCCGAAAAAGAAAAGAATAAATAAATAAATTAAGCATACCCCAAAACAAACAAACAAACCAAAAACAAATCACAAAAACACCAATAAAAAAACCGCCCAAAACAAAAGGCACTCAATCTCTCATCCCCTATTCGCCCTGTGTTGACAGAATCGGTGCCCGCCCCTGACACCCACCGATGGGCGCTTGTCAAAAACACTTCTGTACCCCGCTCTCTGATGTCTTCTCAGCGCTGAGTGTATATTTTATCCTCTGAATGATATTTTACGCATTTCTCTCTTCTCCTTACTCGTTCTGTCAGGGCTGGTTTGAGATCCACTCGGTTTGTGAACGCCCCCCTCCCCTTCCAACTTCTAAAAGACAACCCCCCTCCCTACCCCCCAAAAAAAACCCACAACAACAACAACAACAACAACAAAAAACAACAACAACAAACGCCAAAACAACAAACAAAAACACACAAACACAAAAACAAAACTTATAACCAACCCCCCCCCCTTTCTACCCCAACTGCTGTTGTTCACTAGATTGGTTTGGACGTCTGTTTTTCATTGTTTATGTCATTTGGATATTAGAAAGGATACATCTCATTCAGAAAAGCGCCAGCAGGAAAAACAAGAGAAGGATAAAAAGGGGGATAGAAATTAATCTGAATACGCCCTGCCATTGGGAAAGTGGGGAAATGTTAATAATGTCCGGATGAGTGATGGATGGCCCAGATGAACAGATGAAGTTTAATATCGGAAAGGGTCAACCAGGGCTCCAGGAGAAAGATTAAGGATCGAAAGATAGACAAGGACAAAAAGAAAATTATATAGGCGATAGATACAAGCAAAAAGGCAAGCAGGGTGTGGGAATAAACGAATAATAACAATAAAAAGATGCGAAGGGTGATTGAAGGAGTGAATGTAGAAATGAAATCTATTACTGTAAAAAGAAATTTGGTTGTTTGAATAGCTACAGGAATAAACGGGAAGACAGCTGAATGAGTGATGATACAGTTTTTTTCTATTGTCATTTCAATTTCTGTTTTAAAAGCAGATATAACAGTCGTCATCTGTGTTTATCTCCGAGGCGAATAGATGTCCGTATGTGTGTGTGTGTGTGTGTGTGTGTGTGTGTGTGTGTGTGTG
>NW_004798829.1:0-1665 GCF_000002075.1 Aplysia californica | reverse complement strand
CTCCAATCACACATCAGGAAGTGATAATGAAAGTGTGAATTCTGCTTGCGCAGTCCTGACGATAGAATTCATTTTCGCGGTAGGTAGCCAGTAGGGCTGGACAATGAGTCGCTTTAGCAAAATCTGGATAATATGTTAGTGCACCTCTTTTGCAAATAATATGATATGAACTGCTTCGGCAAATGGGTTAGAACCACTTCGACGAACGGGTTAGCCCTACTTCAACAAATGGGTGCACCACTTCGGCAAACAGGTCAGGAAAGAGAGTTAAGAGTCTGAATTTGGATGATGTTTCATTGAAAATTATCCGGTTATCCTATAGATTATCCGGATTTCGCCCACCTCAAGTAGCCAGGTAGACCATGGTCAATCAGGCGGGACTTTCGGTAGACCCAAGGATGTCACAACAACTGTATAACCTTCTTAATATGTAAACCGTATTATATCTGAACGCCGTCAGATGGACTGGCACCGAATGTACGACTTCAAGTACGTTCAAGCTTTTTGTTGTTGTTTTAGTGTTTTATTGCGCTAGCAAATGTATGAAGTAATATGAGCGCGCAGGACACATTAAACATTTTCAGTTTGTTTTTAATTAATTTTGAATTTTGTCCCAGTGGCAGCAAAAATCTCTTCTTGATTTTAAGACAACCAAGCGATCTTTAACGCGCCCAACTTTTACCTACCAGAGGATCAGGGGTGTGGCTGAAAGACAGCAGTAAGATGGAGCCATAGAGTAGCAGCAGAAAGGCTGCTGAAAGAGTCCGGAGCCCAGGGGATGGGGCACAAAAAAGGGGGGGGGGCAGAATATAGAGACGAAAGCAGACGATAGAACATGGTTAGAGAGCACGAAAGGGGGTGAAAGGAGACATTTTTACAGAAGAACATTTTCCGTCGCTGTCAGGTTTCGAATTCCGGACCTATCGAATAAGAGGCGAGCACCATAACCTCTAGACCACGAGAACCCCTGCTACCGATTGGACGTTCATCTTTGACGTCCCCATTGACACTAATTAAAACCTTAAGGAAGCGGGTTTCTCCGACCCACGTCCAATGGAGACTCCTTTCAAGTACCGAAAGTACTAGCAGATGTTTTACTTCCCTCGTTCTTTAATTCACTGGTTAATAAATCATAACTTATAATTCAGTTGGAAGATCCTGAAAGATTGGAGATTCACACAGTTTCATCGAAGCATACCTGCATTTATTTTTTTTTTTGTTTGTTAATTTGTTTGTTTGTTTTCTTGAACACCTAAGAGGTTATACAGGCTCGCACCGAAAGATGAGCAAGTATAGTGAAAGGTACAAATCTAAGTGTGCGATTGAGCTTTGTTTTCTTGGAGGATGGGGGTAGGTGTGTCGTCAAGCGAATAGGCCAGATGTTATAAAAAAAGAAGGAAATTCAACTGGATCACAATATCAACCACAACACGAATGTATAAACACATATTCCATGTCAAGAAATTTAAAAGCCAAGAATGGTTGATTTAAAAAAGGCAAATGTGCAATTTTATATGCACAGACATTTTTATTACAAATTGTAATGTTTTTCTTTGCTACTGGTCCTTTTTTCATCGGTCGTTCCTTTTAGTACTCACCAATAGAAGAAAATGAAACATGAGTAAAAATGTTCCCCAACTGGCAAACACATTACAAAGAGGAATT
>NW_004798828.1:66977-68076 GCF_000002075.1 Aplysia californica | reverse complement strand
TTCTATGTCCACAGTCAACGTAAGATGTGTAGGTTACAAATGTTCTATGTCCACAGTCAACGTAAGATGTGTAGGTGACAAATGTTCTATGTCCATGCAGAACAATCCAAGATGGTACCGCCATGTTGTGACGCATGAATAACATAAGTCACATTTCTGTCGGGCGTCTCTCGTGGTCTAAAGGTTATAGTGCTGGCCTTTCATTCAAAAAGGTTCCGGGTTCGAATCCTGATAGTGACTGTGTACAGTTGGATAAATCATGTAAATCTACTCCTCTTGCAGCATTGGGATTCAAACCCTTACCTTCTGGTCACAATTGTGGAACCCTAACCACCCATCACTCTCACTACTTTATCAAATGGTAATAGCCATACCGTCTCTATGCAAGTAACAATAGTAATAAATAGCTTTTGTATAGCGCATGTCCCCGCTCAACAAAAAGCTCTATATGAGTAGAGTTGGACAAATCAAATGAATTCATTCCTTTCAGCAGTGAGGATTCGAACCCCGACCCCCCAATAATAGTGTTGGAACCCTATCCACCCATCACTCTCATTGCTTTAACAAACTGTACGTTACAAAACCATCTCTACTTATATTGAAAACAACGTGAACGTCTAGTCTCTACGTTTCTTGACTAAAATGGACACAGAACAATAATTTATTGTAAAAATATACACCTTTGTCACTAAGACCAAGTCCTCAAAAATTCTCAAGATGGAGATAATTTTCTTTTTGTGAAACAGATCATTCTATACAACTGATGCATTCAGAGATGGTTTCAAATGGGAATTGCTTCTCTCCAATGTCAGAGAACCTATTGATCTACCACTACCTGCAATAATTATTTCAATAATGTTTTTGAATTCAGACATATACAAAATAATTAACACTCATTTTCTCTAAACAAGGTTTTTAGGAGATAGAATTCTTGTAAATCGAAGCGACGCTCTGTCTCTTTCACTCTCTGTCTCTCTCTGTCTCTCTCTGTCTCTCTCTCTCTCTCTCTCTCTCTCTCTCTCTCTCTCTCTGTCTGTCTGTCTCTGTCTCTGTCTCTGTCTCTGTCTCTCTCTCTCTCTCCCTTTCTGTCTCTCTCTCT
>NW_004798828.1:60882-62456 GCF_000002075.1 Aplysia californica | reverse complement strand
AGGGGTGGGGGTGGGTGGGGGGTGCTTTCCCCCCTCCCCTCTATTTGCCTCTGTCCGTTTGTTCTACTTTCCACATATTATTTTCTTCTCTTCGTTTTACCTTCTTTCTCACTTTAGGCCTAGATCAAGACCTATTCTATTTTCTTACACATGTTGGAGTTCAGTTTGGTTTATGGATTTTCCTCTTTTCTTACCACACTTTCGTTGCGCTAGCTTACGTCGTTTGTACATTTTTGTTTGGCCTTAGCTATATATATATATATAATGTTGTCAAAGTTATAATCTGTGTTCTGGTTCTGTTGAGGAGAAAGTGCAACAATGTAGTAGCCTACAGTTTGTTCTAACTTTTCGACTTCCAAAACATCTTATGCTTTAAGATTGAGCAGGCCTGTCCTTCCTAAACTTTTAGCCTTATGTTTTCTTCTTATAGTTGTTCTGTGCCTATGTCTGGAGGAAAATAGTCCGTGTGTGTGTGTGTGTGTGTGTGTGTGTGTGTGTGTGTGTGTGCCTAAATATATAATATATTGCATGAGAAGAAAGGAAGCAGTAAGAAAGGTTTTGGAAAAAAAAAAATGGGTATTCCAATGTAAAGCGCCTTGAGCTACTTTTTTGAGAAATGTGCTCTATAAATGTTATATTATTATTATATATAGGCCTATATCAAGGAATTTAGAACTAATTACTTTTAATCTCCTTGGCCTATATACATGTATATTATTATTATTAAAAATTGGTACTATATTAAGTGAATAATATCAGAGACCAATGATAATATCGTCCCAGGGGAGAGTGTGTTGTTTGCCTGTTTGTGCGCGTGCCTAGGTTCTATAGTGACTGCTTACTCTCTCTCCCCCTTTTTTCCTACCCCCCCCCTCTCTTTCTCCCTACTCCTGTGTTCCTCCCCCCCCCCCCCCCCCCCTCCCCCTTTTTATTCGATACATAAAAGTACTTGCATTGCTCTGCATGTTGGTTGAAACCATAGATGTACACTATAGTTTAAAAGGAGGTAACTCTATGGTTGAAACAAAAACGAAATAACTAAAGTTGTTTCACTTCTTTGATCTCAGTTGCGTTTTTTAGTATTGGCAAACAGGGGAGACGATTCCCACGACAAAACTCAATCCTACTTCCGGTGAAAGCTGTCGTGTTTTGGACTGGTGCAACACATGTTTACAGACTTGTGTTTGGTGGCTGTGGAAATAAACTTGGCTTTTTTCTTTGCTGAAATAGGGAACAGACCCTATTCTTTGTTTTCAAAATGCAGAGTGATGACGTAAGATTTTTATGTGATTGTGATTTGTAATCTATGATTTTATTTCACTTTGTAGCCTACTCATTTGACGGACTCAGACTCAGACCTCAGACTCGACTCACAAAAGTAAATTTTTGGAAGGACTTCCGTGCCGTGACAGACGACACGACGAACACACTTAACAATAAAGAGGAGACCTAACCCAAACCCTAACCCTAAACCTGACACTAACCCTAACCCTACCCCTACCCTAGCCCTCAAGATCTAGATCTAGATTCTAGATACGAAGTGGCTAGCCGTACTTAAGTACGGCTAGACTTAG
>NW_004798828.1:52174-57538 GCF_000002075.1 Aplysia californica | reverse complement strand
GGGCGGGTGAGAATAGCCACTTTCTTCACAAAATTATTATCAAGGCCATCTCTATTCTCACCCGGGGTGAGAATAGCGCTGGCGAGTCTTTTGGCTATTCTCACCTGGTGTATGTTCACCGTTATAGCCTAGATCTAGGCCAACCAATTTTGCGTTCACCCTGAACCACAGAATTCTACACTGTGATAACAGAAAAATTGTAGAATTCTGTGCCGTGAGCTTGTACGTTCCATTACTATTGGTCTATTGTTAGCCTAAAAGCGTACAATTTTGTCTGTGGGCAGTGGAGAGAAAAAGAGAGAGAGAGGAGTAGCGCGAGAACTTCCGGGCAGACAAAATGGTAATCAGAAAGCGACAGAGAGAGAGAAGAGGGGAGGAGTAGATCTTGCGAGAACTTCCGGGCAAAACAAAATGGCGACCCGCGTAGTTCGGCTCGATTCGAAAAGTGAAATAGCCATAGATCTTTGTAGATGGTCAAATTAGCTTACTTTTGTGCTGTAACGTAATTTTTTCTTTGCTTTTATCCATTTGATCATCCACACTGATAGAAAGTGTATTCCAAAATTAGGAAAAACACGTCTTGTTTCACACTGAGTGAGCATAGCCAAAGGTGGCAAGTCTCACCCGGAGTGAGAGGTCGATCATATTTATATTCTCACCCCGGTTGGGGATAGCCACTTCCTTTACCATAATTTGATGTTTTGCAGTTAGGTTGCATCCGTCCTTTGTGTTGCCTTTTTGGTCATCAAGGCTTCAGGATTTCTTCTCTGGATGTAAACAAATGGATCGGGGACTTAAACGAACGGAACTCTACAAGATCACCATCTCGAGAATGGAAACCGATCGGAGAAGTAGAGTTCAAGTTTATTTTCCCGAACGATCGGAGAAATAGAGCCGGCCTTTTTATAAATTTATGGAAGTGGTTGTTCTCACCCCGAGTGAGAATTTATGACCACTTTCATAATAATACGGTCGACCTCTCACCCCGGGTGAGACTTGCCAGCATTGGCTATTCTCACCCGGTGTGACCTGTTTTTCCTAACTTCTGAATAGATCTACTCTCTATCGGCATCAGTGTGGATGACACGGCACTCTGGCAGTGGAATTTTAGTTGGGAGGGGACCTTATCACGTCGGGGTCACGTTCATTTACACATGTCCAAAAAATTTTTTAGGTCAGCCCAGACAGTTTAATCTCCTCCCGACCCTTGTTAGACTATATATAGATCTAAATGCAATTTTTTATTGGTAGATCTAGTGTCAATTGCCACTGAGTAAATTGGAGCTCTTTTGCGTTGGTGAGTAGATCTAGCATATATATGCTCGATGTTCTGCATTCGTGAACTTCCGCTTGTTTCTGCACACCTCTCTGTGCTTTTTCGGTAGTTCCCACCCCTCTTATTTGAACCTAGATTTAGATCTATAGGCCATGTTTGATGCGCGGCAAACGAGAGATATCAAACCTAACAGCAATCAAATTATGGTAAAATGCCCCCCGCCCTTCCATATTTTTATTAGATTTCCAGTTGTCTCACTGAAACCCCCGTAGGTCTACTCTTGGGGCCAAAACCAGCGAATAGTAATGGGGGGTGGGAACTACCGAAAAAAATGCCCCCCTCTCTGTCCCTGTGTGTAGGGTCTCTCTCTGTCCCTGTGTGTGGGGTCTCTCTCTGTCCCTGTGTGTGGGGAGGGGGGTCTCTCTCTGTCCCTGTGTGTGGGGAGGGGGGTCTCTCTCTGTCCCTGTGTGTGGGGAGGGTGGTCTCTCTCTGTCCCTGTGTGTGGGGAGGGTGGTCTCTCTCTCTCCCTAACCCTCGTCCCCCGGATTTATGTTCCCTGATGTATTTAATTTATAAAAGCGTATTTCTGCTCTAGCTTTTTTGCGGCCTACTTCTAGAAATCGCCTGTGTTGGTACTACACTGAAGCGTAATCATTGGGCTAGCCTATGTCTCATTCAAAACACGCCAAGTTGAAGTTGGTAGCTCTAGATGCTCGTCCAATAAAATTAGAGAACAAATTGACCCACTTAGGCATGAGGAGCTTGAAAGGATAGCCAGGAAACAAGACTTCCATTTTACTGTAAACAAAATCTTTCAAATGAGCTTGAATTTATATATGCAAAATGACATTACCTACCTGATAAAAATAAGTTTATAGGTAGTTTTGAATAGCATTGTGATTGTGCAGGTAAAAAGAATGATTTGGGTGCAAAACATGAGGAAATTAACCTCTATACTATTTCATTTCCAACCCCGGAATGTGTGTAACTACTCGTTATGACTTTTCAAACAACTTATGAGAGGGGAGTAGATCTTTAACTTATTCATGTGTTCACAAAACGTTATGAATAGAAAGCTAAAGATAAAGCGTTGTTTTCAGACTTGACACCGCTTCACTCGCTGGCAATTGACACTACCTTTTTTATTTTATGATTATTAATATTGATGTTATTAGATGTAATATATTATCTCCCTGGCTAGTTCTTGTATGTAATGTGAAATAGAGATGGATAATGTATGTATTCAGTAACACTCAGTGTCCAGAATAAAGTGCTGTATTTGTAGCTTTTCAACTCCTTATCTCCGACTAGCAGCTCCCAGCAACTTGTGGTCAGAACTGCGGTCCCGGTGTTCCACAAGCAGGGGCTCAGTCACTTCCTTTTTGACGACCTCAACGCTATGAATATTAGTTTTTAGCATTTGCCAAAAATAGAGATCTCTTTTTCCATGAGTTCTCTCATTTTACGAACTGTCAAAATAGGTTCATTAAAAAAATAATTTAGTTTTCCAATTGAGGGACGTGTATGTCACTGTCCTGTTTTATACCCAAAGAGGGCCCCAGCGCAGTGGCACAGTGGGGAAAACCCCCTCCGAGGATGAGTTGTGAGTTACGTGCCTGTTTACTTTCACTTTTTCAGTCTGTCCATCCTATTGTGAGTCTGTTATACTGTTTTCCTTCACGATTTTGTTCACTTTTATGGGACTGTTGTCTTTTTTGTGAGTGACTCCATATCGATTTGATGCCATGCTCCGTCTTTTGATTTATTTCAGATCATTTGGAGTGTCATCAACGGCTCCTTCTGTTCCTTCAAAGTAAAGTAAGTCAAAGTAAAGTTGGTCAAAGTAAAGTAGGTCAAAGTAAAGTAGGTCAAAGTAAAGTAGGTCAAAGTAAAGTAGGTCAAAGTAAAGTAGGTCAAAGTAAAGTAGGTCAAAGTAAAGTAAGTCAAAGTCAAAGTTGTTCTCGTGGACGGGGATGGGAGGCTTTGTCCATCGTGATAAGTTCTTTGATAGTCTGAATGTTGTCCCCTGTTATGTGCTTATGTCTTACACATGCACAAAACTTCAACATATGCACGCACATAACATTTTGTCTACTGTTATGTGCGTGCATATGTTGAAGTTTTGTGCATGTGTAAGCTTTGATTAAAAGACTTTCAGATAGGCTCTGAATAGCCAGCCTTGACAAAAATAGTATTAGGAGGTTGGCGGGTGCTCTGGGGTGGTTTTGTCCCTCTTGCCTGTTAAGTGAAATGTCCGTCGTCCATCGCGTCCTTCTCTCTTTCTTTTCTTCATTTGGCGTTCCTTTTTTAGTTACACCTACTTCTCGGCCCTATAGAAACAATCGAATTGTGTTGAAAGTGCCGTAAAAACTAAACTCAAACAAAATTGAAAATAATGTTTTTCTTTGGTTTGTAAAATTTGTTTGTTTTGGTTTGTTTTGTTAAAGGACATTTTTATTAAATCGTATGAATGAAGTGTTTGGAATTTGAGAAGAGATTTTTTCCTGTGGTTTTTGTCCTAAAGCTTACTCCAGCCCTGCAGTACTCTGTATAGTAAGTAATACATTTCTATTTTAGTTGCAATGTTGATCACGTTTGGCTTTGTGATTTATTCTACCGTGGTTGCGATTGTATTCTCTCTTTCAGAACCAAAAGTCAGAAGTTTTGCAGAAATGAGTACAGTTTGACAGGCTTGTGTAACAGATCAACATGTCCGCTCGCCAACAGTCAGTACGCCACCGTACGGGAAGAAAATGGTGAGTCCTTCCTGCTATAGGTCATCATCATCATCCCCATCGTCATCGTCGTCATCATCATCATCATCATCATCATCATCATCATCACTGCCTTTCTCGCCCTACATCAGGGTATAGGTGAACAGACACTTTCTCACCCTACATCAGGCTATAGTTGAACAGACACTTTCCATCTTTCCCTTTCTCGGGCTAGCCTCTTGGTATTATTTCATGTCTTCCCACGTTTCTGTACATCTTTCTCTGTGACCCTTCTCCGTGTTCCACGTGGCCTTCCCCTTGATCTACCACAGTACAGATCCCAATCCAACGCTTTCTTTCCTGTCATAAGTGTCAGCTTCATATTGGCCGCCAGCCATTCTCAGTGTCTGTCGCTGGAAATTACTAAATTCACCCTTATGTGAGAGGTGTAACTCTCATGAAGTTGAAGATTAATTTCACTTTACTTTCTGTTGTCCATGCTTTGTCCATTTAAGGAAATTGTTAATTTCTCACAAACTGACTCGGCCCAGTGACAGAAATATGCAATGTTTGACCCTTGATATGAGATATGTGCACAGCCTGTACTTTTTCATTATGGAAACTTTATTTAACCCTATCCGTACTTCGTATTTTACTATCGTATCCATACGACGTGGGGGAACTCTGTGCCACCACTTTCCTCAGAGGAAATTTACTCGTTAATCAGATCCGTATGCTTTGTATAGCTGTCTGTCAAAATGAAAAATGCTAAGAAATGCTTGCTGAATTGTCAGAAAGAAAAAGTTTCTTTTCATTTATGAAAATGACCATGTGTTTTCCCTATCTTTCCCTCCGTACAGGCGTGTGTTACCTGTATATGAAGACCATCGAGAGGGCAGCGTTTCCGCGGCGGATGTGGGAGAAAGTGAAACTGTCGAGGAGCTACGCCAAGGCCTTGAGGCAGATTGATGAACAGTTGATCTACTGGCCTAGGTGGGTGTGTGTGTGTGTGTGTGTGTGATGAACAGCTCATCTACTGGCCTGTGTGTGTGTGATGAACAGCTCATCTACTGGCCTAGGTGTATGTGTGTGTGATGAACAGCTCATCTACTGGCCCAGGTGTGTGTGTGTGTGTGTGTGTGTGTGTGTGTGTGTGTGTGTGTGTGTGTGTGTGTGTGTGTGTGTGAGTGTGTGTGTGTGTGTGTGTGTGTGTGTGTGTGTGTGATGAACAGCTCATCTACTGGCCCAGGTGTGTGTGTGTGTGTGATGAACAGCTCATCTACTGGCCTAGGTGTGTGTGTGTGATGAACAGTTGAAGGAGAGGGGAGGGTGGCAGTAGTGACTGAGTGAGTTATACACGTGGAAAGGGGGGGG
>NW_004798828.1:49468-50782 GCF_000002075.1 Aplysia californica | reverse complement strand
TGTGTGTGAGTGTGTGTGTGAGTGTATGTGTGTGAGTGTGTGTGTGTGTGAGTGTGTGTGTATGTGTGTGAGTGTATGTGAGTGTGTGTGTGTGTGTGTGTGGGGAGGGGTGGTCTTTTGTTTTGCATAGAGAAGTCATTTTATTTCGGTGTTTAAAAATGTTATTTGGTGTAATGAGAGGATAGCTGCTATCTAATCCTAGATTCTACTCGCTGGTCTATATACGTTGGTTTCAGTACTCACTGTTTCGAGCGGGGAACGATGAGTGTGAGTCGTACATGTCCGGAGCTCCGTCCACTGTGTCGACCCACCAGTAGCGTCGATCCCTGCTCAGACTAGATCTAGGTTTTAGTCGTGGCTCGGAAGGCCAGTTTAACCTTCGCCGTCTGTTTCTATACCCCCCCGTGCTGCCTTATTCTCCAACACTCACAAGGCTACACTGAGTTTGTTCACTTATTTCACGCGATTCTGGCTTGTCTGGTGATCACAGCGAATTATAAACCACATTTGGGGGTTTTTTCTGGTTGACATAATATGAGAATGTTTGTTGTGTGTTATTTCCTCCTGTTATTGGAGTGTTATATTGCATATGATCAATGTGTGAAGTGCGCTGACAAAATGAGTTACTTCTCCGATTTTAGCCTTATGGACATTGATACATCAACATTTTAGGTGAAGTTTGTACAATTTGTAAGTATGGAAGAATAAAAGACACGGTAGACTTGAACAAAATGGTATCGATTAGAAACCTCACATATATGTATTGTTATATATATATATATATATATATGTGGTATACTGACATTGTAAGATAGCATTACTCTATATTTATCCACTATGTACACATTATGTTCTGTGTGTGTACAGGAAGAAGCTGGTTCCCCTCAGTAGGAAGGTGGAGAGGAGAGAGTCGAGGAGAGCTGTAAGTGACTACATCAAATCTTTGGCTCGCAAGTTTTCTCCGTTTTCTTTCAATTCTTTTTTTTTTTTTTAACCCCTTTCTTTCTTTTCTTTCCTTTTCTTTTTTTATATATATTTTTTTTCTCCCTTTTTTTCTTTCTTTTCTTTTGTTGTTGTTGTTGAAGTGGGCTACCCACCGGGTCTGTGAACTACTTGTGAAGTTGTGATTCTCTATTTTAGAACTACTTGTTAAGTTCTGATTCTCTATTCTTAGAACTACTTGTGAAGTTGTGATTCTCTATTTTAGAACTACTTGTGAAGTTGTGATTCTCTATTTTAGAACTACTTGTGAAGTTGTGATTCTCTATTTTAGAACTACTTGTGAAGTTGTGATTCTCTATTTTAGAACTACTT
>NW_004798828.1:46892-48410 GCF_000002075.1 Aplysia californica | reverse complement strand
TTGTTGGACTGACAGCCCCCAACCCCCTCCCCCCTGACTAGTCTTTGGTTGGTCTGACCCATCCTCTTTTCCTATCAGACATCTAGACCTACTGTCCTCATCTCTCCTCCTACTTGACTTTTGTGTGTGTTGCTCTCTTGTAAACACCTCTTTAGTCTTATCTTCTGCCCTACCATGACCTTATGTTGCAGGTAAGTGCCGTAAAACTGACCAAAAGTAACTTACGACCCACCGTCGTACACTGTCTCTGGGTGGTTGGCGGGTGCTCTGGTGTGGTTTGCTCCTTCTTTCCTATCAAACATCTATCGTCTCTATCTCCCCTCCTTCTTTGTTGTGTTTGTTACTCTCTTGTAACACCTCTAATCTTTGGCACTTCTTAGATGACCTTATTGTGTTGCAAGTGCCGTAAAACTCTTACGAAAACTAAACAGAATTTTACCTGGCAACTGACGGAAGATTGAAAATCTGCAAAAAGGGAAATCAAACCTGTCTTGAAAATCTGAAATTTTGAAGGTTGCTGGAAAAAGATGGCTGAAATCTTTTCGTCCCGGCTAGCCAAAGTTTGACGCTGTAAAAGCTGAACTAAGAAACACATATGTGAGGAAGGAATTAAGGATGGTGTGTGTGTGTTTGTGTATGTGTGTATTTGTGCGTGTGTTTGTGTGTGCGTGTGTTTCTGCATGTGTGTGTGTGTGTGTGTGTGTGTGTGTTACAAGGGAGGTCACCGACTATAGTTCACCTGTGTTGAAATATGCACGGTTACTTCCCTTGACCCGTGATGTGTCATGGGCGTCGGTGAAATGTTCAGTGTGTGTTACTGGTTGTTTTCAGTATGTTGTATTTTGTGGGTTTTTTGTAGGAATTTTACGGCGCTTGCGACACATAAATGGCTGTCTGCCAGGGTCTGTTTCTTCATTATGTGCGTAGTGTGTGGGTGTGGGAGGCAGAGGAATTCTCCCCCCTCACTCTCTCTTCCTCTCTCCCTCACTCACTCACTCTCTCTTTCTCTCTCCCTCACTCTCTCACTCTCTTTCTCTCTCTCCCCCCAGTACGGAGACATATGTAACTTTCCTCCCTTCCCTCACTCACTCACTCCCTCCCTCTCTCACTCCCTCCCTCTCTCACTCCCTCCCTCCCTTTCTCTCTCTCTCTGTCCCTCCCTCTCTCTCTCCCTCCTTCACTCCCTCCCTCTCTCCCTCTCTCCCTCCCTCACTCTCTCTCCCTCCCTCCCTCACTCACCCCCTCCTTCACTCCATCCCTCTGCCTGTCTCCCTCACTCCCTCCCTCCCTCACCCCCTCCCTCACTCACTCACTCACTCACTCACTCCCTCTGTCTGTCTCCCTCACTCCCTCCCTCCCTCACTCACTCCCTTTGTCACTCACTCACTCACTCACTCACTCCCTTTGTCACTCACTCACTCACTCACTCACTCCCTCCCTCTGTCACTCACTCTCTCTCTCCCTCTCTCCCTCCCTCACTCCCTCTCACTCTCCCCCCCCTCTTCCTCCCTCCCTCGC
>NW_004798828.1:43595-44837 GCF_000002075.1 Aplysia californica | reverse complement strand
TTGAGGCTAGAGAGGTGGGCAGAGTAAGTCTGATTCCTTGTATGGACTTCTCTGTTGACATCCACCCCTTGGTGCTCAAATGACCTTATGCAGTTGCGAGCGCCGTAAAACCTCTACTAAAACAAAAAGTTGTTGTGAGCTGTAAGTTGATCTGAGGCGTGTGGTTTTCTCCTTCTTTCCTATCAAACATCTATCGTCCTTATCTCTCCTCCTTCTTTCCTATCAAACGTCTATCGTCCTTATCTCTCCTCCTTCTTTCCTATCAGACCGTAAAATTCTTACTAAAACAAAAACGTTGATTTGAACTCTTGTGTGTCGCAGGATCTGAGCGGGCAAGCAGAAGACGGCTCATCGCAAGAAGAAGAAAGTTCATCGGAGGAGGAGGCGAAGGGGAGGAAAACGTCCATGAAAGGAAAGAAGAAAGCAGCGAGGAAGAAGCGGAGAGCTCAGGTCCACATCGAGTACGAGGAAGAGGAGGCGCCGTCGACGTCCAAGTCACGCGAACTTGCCTTCTGATTGGTGGCATTTGTTGAGGCAAGCCGCCTGATTGGTGGGATTTGTTGAGGCAAGCCGCCTGATTGGTGGGATTTGTTGAGGCAAACCTGATTGGTGGAATTTGTTGAGGCAAGCCTTCTGATTGGTGGCATTTGTTGAGGGAAGCCGCCTGATTGGTCGGATTTGTTGAGGGAAGCTGTCTGATTGGTGGGATTTGTTGAGGCAAACACAGCGCGGCCTGCAGTTTTTCTGACGGTCTCAGTTTCTCCCACAGCGGCTGGGTTCGGATCTGTGACAACTTCCTACAAGACTTTTAGCGACTGTGTGTGTACGAGGGATGGGGGGGGGGGGGGAGATCATGTTAATAAAATGTACAGATTCTTCAAAATGTCTTCCTTTGCTTTGATTTTTTACGATTTTTAAGCTTTAAAGATTCTTTTTGTGCTCGTCATTTTGTGTCATCGTGTTTTTGTGTCATCGTGTTGTTGTGTCATCGTGTGTTGTTGTGTCGTGTTGGTCCAAGGGAGGAAGTGAAAGTTGTTGAAGTCTTTACTCGTCTGTCTGTCTGTCCGTCTCTCTCTCTCTCTCTCTCTCTCTCTCTCTCTCCCTCTCTCTCTCTCCCTCTCTCTATCTCTCTCTCCCTCCCACCCTCTCTTCTCTCTCTCTCTTTCTCTCTCCCTCCCTCTCTTCTCTCTCTCTCCCTCTTCCTCTCTCTCTCTCTCTCTGCCCCCCCTCCCTCTTCCTCTC
>NW_004798828.1:40887-42066 GCF_000002075.1 Aplysia californica | reverse complement strand
TAGGCTCCTTCTTACTGCAGCCTATCTACTGCTACTCCTAGGCTCCTCTTACTGCAGCCTATCTACTGCTACTCCTAGGCTCCTTCTTACTGCAGCCTATCTACTGCTACTCCTAGGCTCCTTCTTACTGCAGCCTATCTACTGCTACTCCTAGGCTCCTCTTACTGCAGCCTATCTACTGCTACTCCTTGGCTCCATCTTACTGCAGCCTATCTACTGCTACTCCTTGGCTCCATCTTACTGTTGTCTTTCTACTGCTACTCCTTGGCTCCTTCTTACTTGCTGTCTTTCAGACACACCCCTGATCTTATTGTAGGTAAGATGGAACACCTAACCGTCTCGGATAATGGCGAAAAAATCTCGGAGGTCCCGTGCGCAAGTTGCACACGTTAAAGATCCCTTTGTGGTCCTAAAATCGACAAGAGTAGGCTATCACACGGGCAAAATTCAACACTGAAAACTTCACCAAAACTGAAAACAACTAATGTACATCTATGTCCCGCGCACTCATATGACCTTATGCAATTGCAAGTGCCGTAAAACTCTTACCAAACCAACAAACAAGCAGCACGAAAAAATCGAAGAGTGGGTGGTTGGCGGGTGCTCTGGTGTAGTTTGCTCCTTCTTTCCTATAAGAAATCTATCTCTCCTCCTTCTTTTTTCATTTTTTTTATGTTTGCTACTCTCTTGTAACACCTCTGATCTTCGGCACTTATATGACCTTATTGTGTTGCAAGTGCCGTAAAACTCTGACTAAACCTAAAACTAAACCGAAGATACCTGTCGCGTCCTGTCAATGTCATAGAGCCGTGCCATGTGTACACAGACCCTGGAGAATGGTACTTTTTCATAACTAAAAAAAGTGGGTGGTTGGCGGGTGCTCTGGTGTGGCTTGCTTTTTCTTTCCTATCAAACATCTATCGTCCTGATCTCCCCCTCCTTCTTTTTTATGTTTGTTACTCTCTTGTAACACCTCTAATCTTCTGGTGCTCATATGACCTTATGCAGTTGCGAGGGCGGTAAAACCTCTACTAAAACAAAAAAAAAACAATACCTAAAATAAGCAATACTTGCCACATAAACTGTACGTTTTGCCAAAATAGTTTTACTGGATAACAAAAACACAGATGTAGATATATATAGATATATAGATATATATATATATAGATATATAGATAT
>NW_004798828.1:37846-40264 GCF_000002075.1 Aplysia californica | reverse complement strand
CCCCCAAATGGAATTATTCGATTCTGTTTGTAGTAAACAAAGAAAGATAAAGGAAAATAAACAAAAATTATGCAAAAAATGATCAAATTTTGCTAAATTATGCGGGATGCATAAAGTCACGGGGATAGCTGATGCAGTTGCGAGTGCCGTAAAACCTTACTGAAACATTAAACAATCCCTCACCTCACCACGGAGTTATCAATAAACCCTCCTCAGTTCCTCACCTCCTCACCTCACCTCACCACCTCACCAGTCTCCTCCTCACCACCTCCTCACCTCACCTCACCACCTCACCAGTCCTCTCCTCACCACCTCCTCTCCTCACCACCTCCTCAGTCCTCTCCTCACCACCTCCTCACCTCACCTCACCACTTCCCCTCCTCACCACCTCCTCAGTCCTCTCCTCACCACCTCCTCGCCTCACCTCACCACCTCACCACCTCACCAGTCCCTCTCCAATTTGCAGAGAGAGAAGTTTGAAGAGACAGCTCTCCGCTCTGCCTGTGTTGTTGTCTGAGGCATCGAACAAATGAATGTTTGATGAATGTGTGCACAAGTTGGTGGCGTTGTCGAGTCTCTCTGGTGTAAGTCCCCACACACACGATAGCGTCCTGTTTCCCCCGACCAGATTCCCGCCCGATCGTCTGTGAAATTGAACAGTCAATAAGCAGCAGTCTGGTGGGATGTCTCAGGTTTTGCCAGCACACTGCGATGCTGCTTTCCTTTGTAGTCCAATTAGGACTTCCCAGTGTGCTGGTTGAAGGATATTGCCTTGTCCTTCTGCCTCTCTTGTCTCTGCCCATCATTTATTCACAGTGGCTAAACATTGCCGCACCAGATCGCCTGCCAAATTGGCACTGCTTTTCCAATTTGCGTAATTCGAACTACAGGATTCCCTGAGAGGGTTTAAGCTTCTAATTGTGTATTTGAAAAATCTCTCTTTCAATTATTCCGCGCACGGCGCTTTGAGGAAAGAAACCTGCTTAAGATAACTTCAATTTCTTTTCATCAAAAAACTATTTAAAAAAAACAAAAACAAATAACACTTTTC
Organism: Aplysia californica; assembly: GCF_000002075.1. NCBI lineage: Eukaryota > Metazoa > Mollusca > Gastropoda > Aplysiida > Aplysiidae > Aplysia > Aplysia californica. The sequence continues at coordinate 39,213 of NW_004798828.1, read as the reverse complement.
TTTAAAGATTTAATTTTTAGAAAGAAATTTGTGATAGAATCCCTAGTGGGGGCCTGGTTGGGAAGCACATGGTTTAGAACAATAAGAAGAAAAGGAAGTGGGGACAGGACGGTGGTTGTTGAATGCCCGCGAGGAACAGTCTGTGGTCAGGCGGAACTTGGAGGTAAACTCGTTTGATTAAGGTGGGGGGGGGGGGGATTAACGATGGTTATGACAAAGGTTGGTCAGTACTGGTCTAAACTCAACAACTGTGGAGACTTGGATAGTTTATCAATTAATACTGACAGGCCATTCCCAAAGGAGGGATATTAAAATGTTCTTATGCACAGTAGAATTGTAAATGGGCTGATTCATCACTGTCATGCTCATACTGTGCCGGAACAACATAGGGGGAACTGCTGCTTTTTCTTTCCTCATCCTTACTATCGTCATAGATCCTTTACTTCTTTTGTGTTTGTCACACTCTTGTGATCCCCTATTTCCGGGGTGCCTTGATAGTTGAAGCAGACTTTGTGCTGTTGAGGCTAGAGAAGTGAGCAGAGTAAGTCTGATTCCCCGTTTGGACTTCTCTGTTGACATCCACCCCTTGGCGCTCAAAAGACCTTATGCAGTTGCAAGCGCAGTAAAACCTTACTAAAATTAAAACTGAACTTATTTACTTCTTCGGTCGTCCTCTCCACTTTCCTCATACCTCGAGGAACTTTCTAGAACACGTCGTTCTATATCACGTAGGCTGTTGATGTTGTCACCCAGATTTTGCTACATTGCTATCTGTTGAAACATAGGTTGCTTTCACTTGTTTGTTTGGTTTTTTTCCTCTCAGTAAATCATTTTGGATGTGAGCTTTCGGCCCTGCCTGTTGTTTAAAAAAAATATTTATTATCTGTTGGGCGTACTGACAAGATTAGTTAGATGTATATCTACTTCTCGGAATCCGCAAATGGAGATACTGGTCAAAAATCGACACTAGGATCAAATTTGCAGATTTTCTGTTGATGCTATATTCTTTTACTATTTCCTACTTATAGATTGTAAAAACTTCACCTATATATTTTATGCGTGTCGTATTTCCAGAGATCTCGAATCCGAGAAGCTGTCCCTGTGGTTTTATGCACACCGCATAATTTAACAAAAATTGATCATTTTTTGCATAATTTCGGATTAGTTTCCTTTATCATTCTTTATTAAAATTAACAGAATTGCATAAATTTTGCATAAAACAAGAGAAGTAACTCATTTTGTCAGCACCCTTCACATCTTTTTTTTTTTTTTGGGGGGGGGGGGGTAAGTGTTTTACGGCGCTCTCAACTTCATAAGGTCATTTGAGTATGAGCGCGCGGGACACATTAAACGTTTTCAGGTGTTAG
>NW_004798828.1:34904-36082 GCF_000002075.1 Aplysia californica | reverse complement strand
CCCTCCCGCCGCCCCCGCCACCCTCACTTGTACCCCCAGTAATTGCCCAGTAATAGTCCGGTGTGGACTTATCAGGGGCCGGTGTTGAAGTGGCTGTGCCCTGATAACTCTGATATATTGCCTGGATCCCACAGGGGGTGCCCACTGACGCCATCGGGTCGGATCGGGTCAGATCGGTTCGGTTCGGGTCGGGTCCGATGGTCGGGTCGAGTCGTTTTGTGGTGGTTTCAGTGCAGACTACAACCCCGCCGCGATTGTACCCGACGACCTGGAAGTTAAAGTAGAGAAACCTTTGACCCCAATGGCTTCCAGGGTTCCTTTCCACAGTTCGCTGTTGTAGTGCTGCGGCAGCCTGGAATCCCATAAACATGGTTACAGTAGTTACATCGAGAACTTTCTATTATCAAAGATCTGACATTACAAGATTGTTCTCTCAGTCAAAAAAGTGTCCGCGGAAGTCCGCGCATTGGATCAGATGGCGCTGCAGTCTTTGTTTTGAAACTCTCTTTCGTTTCTCCAGAAGAAGAAAAGGAACAGCATAGTTAGTTTATTTCGCTTTGATTGTTTTTCACACATGTAGGGTAACTCTTAGCAGTTGCGAGCGCCGTAAAACCCTATACTACTGCTAGGGTAACTCTGTTCGCAAAGTTTGCTCTTTTACGAAGAAGGCACCACCGGACTTTGAGTGTCAACATAGACACGTGACTCAGCCTTGTTGTGATTGGCTTCAAACCACCCGGTTACGTGATTCACAGGCTTGAAAACAAACACGTTTGTTTTTGTAGGTCACCGACCGAGTCCATGGGTGTGTGGCACGATGGTCGCTTTGCGCCCTCAATTTGACTAGCCCTGACTACCAAATCGATCCGACCCGACCCGACCTGACCCGGCCAGATCGCACTAGTGGGCACCCCCCTCTAAGCCGCGTGCCTGTACAGCCCAGCACAGCACAAGAGCCCGCGGAACCCTGCCGTTTATCGTCCCCCCCTCTCCCCCCCCACACCAGATACCCGGTGTTATTACTGTTATTAATCAGTTTATGAGTGGCGGGCCCTGGCGGGGGACAGCGAGTGTTGTGTTGACGCCCGTACTGGGCCGGAGAGCGCCATCTAGAGACACACTGGTGGGGACATCTAGTGACACACTGGTGGGGACATCTAGAGACACACTGGTGGGGA
>NW_004798828.1:32615-33509 GCF_000002075.1 Aplysia californica | reverse complement strand
TTATTATTATTATATGGTGTCGGTGGCCTAGTGGTTAGGCTCTCGGACTCGCAATCGTACGGTCGTGGGTTCGAATCCCGTCAGGGGCCCGATGTTGTGTCCTTGGGAAAGGCACTTTACACGAATGTTCCTCACCTCACCCAGGTGGGAATGGGTACCCGGCTATAGACAGTGAAAGATCTTGTCAGTATGTTACTAATGTTAGTGTTTGAGAGCTTAGCGTGTTCCCGGGAAAGTGAGAATGTTTCTGAGTGTTCTGTGGTCTGCTGGAGTAATATAAGTTGTAAAGCGCATAGAGCTAGCTATCGAGAGGGGATATGCGCTATACAAATGGAGAGACAGACAGACAGACAGACAGACAGACAGACAGACAGACAGACAGACAGACAGACAGACAGACAGACAGACCGACAGACAGAAAATAAAGTGTAAGCACTATGGAAGCAGCAATGTCCTCTACTCCTCTAGTCCCAATCTCAGCTCTACCCCCGACCCCAGCCTCCTCCACTTTGGGCCCCCTGTTGGTCCGACTCACCCCTACCCCACCACAGTGACCTGGTCAGTGGTCAGTTCTCTCTCTGTCCGCCGACACCCAGTGCCCTCTCCCTTCTCTCCGTCCGGTCCCCACAGGGAGGGGGTAGAGGGAGGTGGTTTCCCCGTGGACAGTCCCCCACCATCCATCCCCCGCCCACCTCCCTACTTATGTACACAGCTACCACCATTGTGCTATGGGTTGTCCAGTTTGCCGCCATCATGTCTTATCACCAGAGGTTAATTAGAACTGACGACTGTCGGCGACAAATGTTTCGCCATTTGTTACTACTTGACAACCTCTAAGTTTCTATTAAAAGAACTGGTCTCACATCAACCTATTGATATAATTTTTCCTCGTTT
>NW_004798828.1:24970-32515 GCF_000002075.1 Aplysia californica | reverse complement strand
CCCCCCCCACAGACATACACCAACCACCAACCCTTATTCTCTTTACTCACCTCACACACTCTTTACACCCTCCTCCTCCCACGGCAGTCCCCCACCTTGACCCACGTGATTTGATTTCATAACAGTGATGTCACATCACACACCAAATCGGCAATGTTTTTCCACACATGTGAATTTGGTATCATTTATGGTCTATCACGTTGTATCACATAGGCCTACCTAGGCGTAGAGGCGGTAATACGAAATTGCATGTAAACTGCAAGCTATCTTCTAAATACGAATTACAGACGGCCAGATCTTCAGTGACTTATTCAAAGGAGGGGGGGCATCAGAGTGCACGTTCCTTGGGTGAAAAGTGTAGGCCTACAACAAATTATTATGAAAAGGGGGGGGGGGGTTGGTGTCATTTCGATGGTATGATAGAAGGTGTTGGTTGCTTGTTAGGGGTTTAACGTCGCTGTAAAGGCAAGATGCGGTAGTGTAGACAGCTTTACTTTTGCGAGCATTTTAATTTCTCGAAAGTAATATTAATAGCTTGCGAAAATAAAGAGTAACCACCGTGGAAGCAGCAATGTCGACTCGTTTCTATGTTAGATAGAGCGAGCAAGCTATTTTTAGGTTCTCTACTAATATTAGAGAACGTAGACAACTTGTATACGTTCTCTAACGTTAGAGAACGTAGACACTACCATGTACAGGTGCTGTTTTAGCCTCAAATAACCGCCTTGACCATCAGTAATTTATTTATAGAGGCACTGGCACTGCCACTTACTAACCACCATTTTCTCTCCTCTCTGACCCAACAGATCTGAATAACCGCCATTCTCTCTCCTCTAACAACCCAACAGATCTAAATAACCGCCATTCTCTCTCCTCTAACAACCCAAAAGATCTAAATAACCGCCATTCTCTCTCCTCTAACAACCCGACATACCTAAATAACCGCCATTCTCTCTCCTCTAACAACCCAACAGATCTAAATAACCGCCATTCTCTCTCCTCTAACAACCCAACAGATCTAAATAACCGCCATTCTCTCTCCTCTAACAACCCAAAAGATCTAAATAACCGCCATTCTCTCTCCTCTAACAACCCGACATACCTAAATAACCGCCATTCTCTCTCCTCTAACAACCCAACAGATCTAAATAACCGCCATTCTCTCTCCTCTAACAACTCGACATACCTAAATAACCGCCATTCTCTCTCCTCTAACAACCCGCCATACCTAAATACCCGCCATTCTCTCTCCTCTAACAACTCGACATACCTAAATACCCGCCATTCTCTCTCCTCTAACAACTCGGCATACCTAAATGACCGCCATTCTCTCTCCTCTAACAACCCGCCATACCTAAATAACCGCCATTCTCTCTCCTCTAACAACCCGCCATACCTAAATACCCGCCATTCTCTCTCCTCTAACAACCCGACATACCTAAATAACGCCATTCTCTCTCCTCTAACAACCCACCATACCTAAATAACGCCATTCTCTCTCCTCTAACAACCCGACATACCTAAATAACCGCTATTCTCTCTCCTCCAACCACCCAACAGATCTAAATAACCGCCATTCTCTCTCCTCCCTGACCCCACCACCCCTTAGACGTCTGAGAACTGTCTGTACGTGAATGTGTTCCGGCCAGCCTACACCCCCGGGGCGGGAGAGACGTTCCCTGTGATGGTTTACGTCCACGGCGGGGACTTCTCCACGGGCTCAGGGGCCGCTCAGGTCTATGACGGGGACTACCTGGCTTCTCGCGGACACGTCATCGTGGTCACTTTCAACTACCGACTCGGTGAGTCATTACGCTAGAACTGGTGACGTCATTTCGTGTTAGTTTTGTTTTAGTAAGGTTTTAAGGCGCTCTCAACTGTATACGATCCCATGAGCGCAAAGGGGTGGATATCAACAGAGAAGTCTGAACGGGGAATCGGGGTTACTCTGTTTGTTTAAGTAAGGTTTTACGGCGCTCACAACTGCATAAGATCATAATATGAACGCCAAGGGGTGGATGTCAACAGAGAAGTCCAAACGGGGAATCAGGCTTACTCTGCTCACCTCTCTAGCCTAAACAGCACGAAGTCTACTTCAACTATCAAGGAACCCCGGAATTAGCAGTTCACAAGAGAGTGACAAATATACAAAAGAAGTAGAGGAAAATTAAGATAGTAAGGATGGGGAAAGAAAAAGCAGCAGCTCCCCCTATGTTGTTTCCGCACAGTATGAGCATGGCATTGATAAATCAGCCTATTTGCAATTCTACTGTGCATAAGAACATGTTAATCCCCCCTCCTTTTTAAATGGCTAAAGACAACTTCAGTCAGTGGCAATGTCCTTGGGGGGGGGGGGGCATTTAGTGTGAACCTGAACTTGGCAGTCTTTATTTTGGTCATTTGTGAGGCAGCGTGGTGGAATCAGGCTCTCGTCAAAGTAATCAAAGTGAAGAAAGTTGCATTTTCCCGCAGGTTTGTGAGTTTTCATCAAATTTTTGTTTTTGGGCCCAACACCTTTCATGCCCATTAAAGAACTCATTTCCGTGTGGATTTTTCATGAAAACGTTGATTAAAGGCACAAAAAATGTAAATGTTCAGTTACCACGGACTCTTAAGCTAAGGAAATAACTAATCTCTGGTGGCCATGTTCTCACTAATTTTACCTCTGAAAACAGGTGACCCCCACCTCCTTCATTCTCAAATATCTCGACTTGTATTTAAGATAAGCAGATATTTTTTTCATCCAATTAAAGACAAGTAAACAAGCTTAAGATGATACCAAAAACTCTATGTGCCCAAAAATTGGCGAGAGCCTGATTCCACCACGCTGTCTCACATGTACATTTTTTGTTTTGTTTTGTTTTGTTTTGATTTGTTTGCTTTGTTTTTGGGAGGGGGGAGTACGGTATAACTATAATATTATTACCATTGTAGTCACTTTCAACAACTGCCCGGGTGAGTCCCCACGCAAGGGTTGGTGACGTCACATTTTGTGAACTCGGAGGTTTCTGTCTTGGTAATATTTTAGGGAAGGTATTCGCTTTTAACACCCGCCTTGACGAGTCTATACGCAAGAATTGGTGACGTCACTGAGTGTGAACGTGAACTTGGAAGTCTTTATTTTGGTATTTTTGTTTTTAATATATTTTTTTCGTTTATTTATTAATTTTTTGAAAAATTACAGGGGGGGGGGGCAGTACGGTGTAACTATATCATTGTAGTTACTTTTGACTACTGCCTCGGTGAGTTCCTACGCAAGAACTGGTGAAGTCATTCCGTGTTAACTTGGCAGTCAGTCTTTATGTCTGTAATATTTTGGGGGCAGTAAAGAATAACAATATTATCATTGTAGTCACTTTCAACTACCGCCTCACAAGAACTGGTGACGCCTTTTACAGTGAACGTGGCAGATTTTTTTTGGGGGGGGGTCATATTTGGAGAAGAGTACGGAATATGATATTTAGCTTAAATATGGTCATTGTAGTCACTCGGTGAGTCCCTACGCAGGAACTGGTGACGTCATTTCGTGTGAATTTACATTTTCATTTCTTTCGTAAAAAATAAATGAATTGATTCTTGATTTCGTTTCGCTGAAAGAAATGAAATGGCACATTATGTTTTTCGTTCGCTGAACTAACTGAAAATGATCTTTGCTTGAGTTAACTGTCACAATCTTTGCTTTCTTTCACTGAAATAACTGACACAATCGTTGCTTTCTTTCACTGAAATAAATGACACAATCGTTGCTTTCTTTCACTGAAATAAAAGACACAATCGTTGCTTTCTTTCACTGAAATAAATGACACAATCGTTGCTTTCTTTCACTGAAATAACTGACACAATCGTTGCTTTCTTTCACTGAAATAACTGACACAATCGTTGCTTTCTTTCACTGAAATAACTGACACAATCTTTGCTTTTTTTCACTGAAATAACTGAAACAATCGTTGCTTTCTCTCACTGAGTTAACTAAAACAATCGTTTCTTATTTCACTGAAATAACTAAAACAATCTTTGCTTTCCTTTCACTGATAAAAATACAACTTGAAATGATCTTGTCTTTCCTTTCGCTGACACCTCCAGGCGCCTTCGGCTTTCTCTCTATCTTCGACGACTACGGGGACGCGGTGGGGAACTTCGGCTTCCAAGACCAACAGGCCGCCCTGGAGTGGGTCCAGGTCAACATCGCAGCTTTCAACGGAGACCCCACAAAGGTAGAACATGACTGAAGATTTGACTTAACCTTGACATATGAATAAATAAGTATGTTATAATAAATTACAATTTTATTGATCCCAAAAGGGCAATTTGGTTCACAATTTCAAAGATACATACATAAATATAATTATAAATACGTATCATATCTTATTTTATTTTATCTCATCTCATCTCATCTAATCTCATGTTATTTTATTTTACGGTATGTTATGTAATCTTATCTTATGTTATCTCATCTCATCTCATCTCATCTCATCTCATCTCATCTCATCTCATCTCATGCCCATCCCATCTCATCTCCTCTCATCTCTCCCCCCCCCCCTTCCCCACAGGTGACTGTAATGGGTGACGGCGCAGGCTGTGTGTCAGTGGTCAGCTATCTCATCTCATCTTATCTCAACTCATCTCATGCCTATCTCATCTCATCTCCCCCTCCCCCCTCCCTTCAGGTGACAGTGATGGGTGACGGCGCCGGTTGTGTGTCAGTGGTCAGCCATCTCGCCTCCCGCCGCTCCCAGCCTCTCTTCACCTCGGCTGTGCTTCAGAGCTGCCCACTAGCTATTCCTTACCGCAGCGAGGCGGAGGCCAGGCGCCAGGCCGAGGCATTCGCCCAGGTCATCGACTGCGCGCTCAATGACGTCATCTGCTACCGCCGGAAGACAGAGGCGGACGTCCTGAACGCCCAGCTAGCCGTGGGAGCGGAGAGGTACAGCGGGAACATGCTCATGACCTTCTACCCCTGGGGCCCGTCCATCGATAACAAGGTCATCGTCTATCACCCCGTGGACGTTTTCAAGGAGGTGTCACGCTTTGAGATGAAGCCCGTTCTCATCGGCACCACGGATGAAGAGGGTTTGCACTTCGTGTTCAACCGCTTCCGGACTCCTCTGACGTCAGACTACTTCCGGGCGATCGTCAGCAGCGCTACAGGACGCAACGAGACGTGGGCTTTAACCAAATCGGACGCTCGTGAGGCCCTGGTTGGGTTCATTACCGAGTTTGTCTTTTCCTGCCCAGCGAAATTCGCGGCCGAGCAAATCGGTGAGAAATTCCGGCAAATGAAAGTGAGGACTTTTGGAAATTCCCGGAGTAGCTCGACCAGAGATTCCAGCTCGCCCCACGTATGGCTGTATAAGTACGTGTATCCTGAGTCTGTGTCGCTCACGGCGTCTGCTCAGCAAATTCGCTTGACAAGTGCTCTGTGGACACGAGGCCGCCCCAACCCAGATCTCCTCTGTACCGCCCGCTCATGCCACGGTCAAGACATCCGGACGTTGTTCAACTCAGAGTCGCTGCCGCTCGTGGAAAGACTTAACGTCGAGACTCTTGCACGGCAGATGGTTCGCTACTGGTCCAACTTCGCGAGGTCTAAAAGTGTCAATGGGAGAATCAACTCCCGGTCTTACCTCCGCACCCTCCAGCTTCGCTCCGCTCTTCTCTCAGACTCACCCAGTTCCCTCCCTTGGGCCCGCCCCCGGGGTCAGAGAATCAACATCCTGAGTCCCGGTTCTAACGGCCGGCCGTACATCTCCGTGCCTAGATCGGCGCTCCAGACGGCGCTAGCCTCCTTCACCTATTGGCCCGCATACTCTGTGAGTGACGTTGAGGGCGGGGACAGCCGTAGCAGCATGATGCTCCAGACTCCGCCCCTCACAGTGCGACGTTTCTATTGGCAGGCAAAATGTAGCTCGTGGAACTACTAGACGCAGAAAGCGACCTCAAGTGCTTTCTTGTCCTATCTCAATTTTTAATAAACAGTGTAAACAGTTCATAACAAATCGTGAGCTTAAGAAGAAGTCATTTTCTCAAGGTAAAAAAAAAAGAAGAGATATATCTAGGACAAGAAAGCCTGGATTTCTGAGCACGGGGGTGATAATTTTATGGAGTATCTCGGTCTTCCTGCTCGGTGGAATGTTGTATCCCTCTCAACCTGGGATGGCCGTGACAGGCAGGGTCGGAAACCCGTCTCAGAAGTGGTCTAAATTGTGTCGATGGGAACGTAAAACACGTACTTTAAAAACTAATCATTAGATGTGCACTTGTGTGAAGAGAACCCAAGCGATTTTCTGTGAAGAACCAGCCAGATGTGGAGCCTAAATAACTATAGGCCTATTATGCTTTTAGTGTTTTTAGATAAGATAAACTATGTGCTTTTAGTGTTTGGATATAAGATAAACTATGTGCTTTTAATGTTTGGAAATAAGATAAACAAAGCGCTTTCAGTGTTTGGAGAATTGAATTTACGATATGCCTTTAGTGGTCGGAGATTAGATGTCATTGTGTTTTCAGGCTTTAGTAAACAAACATAAACAAACTTGCCCGAAGGTGTCTTGTGAAAAAACTATGTACTAAATATATAACATAGTTTTCTTTCAAGAACCTTTACTAGTTTTCAAGCTTTCTAAAATTGTAATTAGTCCTGTATGCTGTATCCATTCAAAACATACAGAAATTAAAAAACGGAAACGATCAAACGCTTCGTCTCTGTCATGAATGTGGGTTATGACGGCAAGAATGTCATTCTCTTAACTTGTTTCAGTGTTTCCTTTAACGCTACCCCCCAATCCCCAAACCTCTCCCTCCTTAAACGATGTCAGAGGTAATCATGAGATACACACCCCCCCCCAAAAAAAAGAAGAAAAAGCAAAAAAGGAAAACCCCTTTTTTGACGCGATCAGAGCCCGGATTATACGCTAATACAGATAAGAGTGTTTCGTAAAAGATCAATTTGGTAAAATAATTTAACCAAAGCTTCGTGCACACACACACATACGCATACATAACCACACACATACCTACGCTCACACACAAACATACGCACACACACATACACACATACGCACATATACACACACATACACACATATACACACTTACGATGGGGTATTTGGTCTGAGTGTGAAGGAATCGTGGTAGAGTAATGAAATTTCTCCAGCCTTTAGGAAATTTCTTTTGAACACACAATGTACATTTTCTGGAAAATCCGACAATAATAAGGCACTAGTCAGCGTGTTCAATGAAACCACGCACAAAAACGTTTGGATTTTCTTTGGACGTGGCAATCACTCACACATATTATGTCAATACGAAAGTAGATACAAAAAGTATATTATTAGTATTATTTCTGTAGAAAGAAGGATGAGCGATCGAGTATCCTGTCTACCTCCCGGGACGGATGTTGTATCCTTCTCAGCGCGGTCAATACACCCCCCCCCCCTCTCCTCCCCAACGCATCCACACACACAAATGCACACACACATGCACACACACAAACACACACACATACACACACTCATACACACACATACACACACATACACACACATG
>NW_004798828.1:20324-22628 GCF_000002075.1 Aplysia californica | reverse complement strand
CGGCTACTGACTCAAGTTGTCTTTAAGCCATTCCCAATAAGGGGGATATTAACATGTTCTTACGCACAGCTGAATTGTAAATGGGCTGATGTATCAATGTCATGCTCATACTGTGCCGGAACAACATAGGGGGAACTGCTGCTTTATCTTTCCTCATCCTTACTATCGTCATTTTTCCTTTATTTCTGTTGTACGTTTGTCACTCTCTTGTAAACTGCTCTTTCCGGGTGCCTTGATAGTCGAATCAGACTTTGTAATGTTGAGGCTAGAGAGGTGAGCAGAGTAAGTCTGATTCCCCGTTTGGACTTCTCTGTTGACATCCACCCATTGGCGCTCATATGACCTTATGCAGTTGCGAGAGCCGTAAAGCACTTACCAAAAAAGAAATTCCCGACTGAGAGAGCCGGTGCAGTATAGAGGGAACAGCTGCTCATACCTATGTGGGACAAGGCATAGATTTGTACTGTAAAGAAATCTTAGATCCCCTCCTCTGTGCTCCTAACTCTTTCTGCAGCCCTTCTACTGCTTCTCCTTGGCTCCTCCTTACTGTTGTCTTTCAGCCACACCCCTAATCTTCTGATAGTAGAGATCTACCCCAAGCCTTCTCGGACAAGGGCGAAAAATCTCGGAGTTCCCGTGTGCAAGTTGCGCACGTTAAAGATCCCTTGGTGGTCCAAAATCGATAAGAGTAGGCTTCGGCCGCCACCAGGGCAAAATTCAAAACTTCCTACCTACAGAAAATGTTTAATGTATCCCGCGTGCTCATATGACCTTAAGCAGTTGCGAGCGCCGTAAAACAATTACCCCCCCCAAAAAACACAAAAAAAAAACATCTTAGGTCGTGTACTCTTTCGTATTTCAGGTACTCTTTGGAGAGCACTGTTTGACTCAAAACTGTTTGAGGCAAATGGGGGTAGAGGGGGAAAGTTGTCCCACTCTCTTCATTATAGCTAGACTGTAGTTTGGGGCAAAGCTGTCGCACTTTCTACACTATAATAATAAAAATAGATAGCATTTGTATAGCGGAAAACCCCGCTCAGCGGCAAACTCTATGCGCTTCACAATCTATACTATTACCCCAACAGACCTGAGAGCATTCTGAAACAAACTCAACTTCCAGGGAAGCATACAGTGCAAGCAGCCATTTATAGGTGCTAAAACACTAACATACTAACAAGATCTTTCGCTGTCTACGGCCGGGTACCCATTTCCACCTGGGTGAAGTGAGGAAAATTCGTGTAAAGTGCCTTTCCCAAGAACACAACGTCGGGCCCGCGGCTCGAACCCCCGACCCCACAACCTCACGATTACGAGTCCGGTAGCCTAACCACTAGGTCACCGACGCCACTATAGCCAGACTGTTGTTTGGGGGAAAGTTGTCGCACTCTCTTCACTATAGCCAGACTGGTAGTTTGTGGGAAAGTTGTCGCATTTTCTTCACTATAGCCAGACTGTAGTTTGGGGGAAAGTTGTCGCACTCTCTTCACTATAGCCAGACTGGTAGTTTGTGGGAAAGTTGTCGCATTTTCTTCACTATAGCCAGACTGGTAGTTTGGGGGAAAGTTGTCGCATTTTCTTCACTATAGCCAGACTGGTAGTTTGGGGGAAAGTTGTCGCATTTTCTTCACTATAGCCAGACTGGTAGTTTGTGGGAAAGTTGTCGCATTTTCTTCACTATAATAGCCAGACTGGTAGTTTGCCCTTAGAGTGGGCGTAATTCTAGGGTAGTGAAGTGTTACCAAAACTCTCAAAGGTCAGAGACTTAAGTTAATGCTAGATGGCGCTCAGTCGGGAGTGGTAGATCAAATTGAAAATGTAAATTATACATTCTTGGCCATTTCTATAAGTGGTCTATTAATTCGTTTATCGCTAAGAGTAAGTTTCACTATGGTGGGCCTACTTTTCAGGGAAGCTTTTTTAAAATAATAAGTCATGAACGGCGGTCATGTGAGTGTGCAGTCTAGGAGTACAAATCTATGACAAAAGGATTTATCATCTCAGACGTCTTGACGGTGACGTCATTGCGCTAAATTGAGTATTTCACCAAGACTGTACCCCCAGCAGAAGTAGAAAACTCGACGTGTGACGTGTAAAAAGTGTGATTGCTACATCCCGTCCGTGTCTCACCAAGGCTGTACCCACAGCAGAAGTAGAAAACTCGACGCGAGACGTGTAAAAAATCTGATTGCTAAATCCCGTCCGTTAATCCCAGCGCGCGACAATGGTCGCAGAAGGTAAGAGCGTCTAAGTCGGTGGAAAGCTGCTCAACCTATGCGGAGACAATGACAGTGGTCAAGCGTGCTG